>NC_087399.1:14423516-14571016 GCF_031307605.1 Tribolium castaneum
GTAGTACTAAATTTGCTTATATGCAAGCGCTTAATTAAGGTAACAGTTTTTTTGTTTTCTGCCTATATCTCGAAAACAGTTACTCCTATCAATTTTTACTTTTTCACCAAAATTAAAGGTGATAAAATTTCCTACAAAATAGTTATTTGCATTTTTCATGTAGAACTAACCATAAGCGAGATATAAGTTTGAAAATAATTATTAATTAAAAAAAAGTGTTTTAACAGAAAATGTCTTGTGATTTAAAATACACTTAATTTGTTGGGTCCAATACTTTATTAGAAGAAAAAGGAGGTGACATAAAAGTCACTGAAGTCTTATTATTATTAATATTATTATTATTAAAGACCGATTATAACTTTTGTATAGTAAATGTTTTTATACCAGTTTTAAAATGAGTTATTAATTTTAGACAATTTCTTGCCTAAAAACACAGATCACAGATGATCTCAAAATAATTTATTTCGAATGATTCAATGGAGCGAAACGAGTAAACTTTTATAGGACAGATGCAAAATACCATATTACCACATAAATCGTTATTTTAAAGCAAAGTATTAGCTTTTGCACTTGTTCAATTAAAGTTTGCTTACTTCGAAATATGTAGTCGTCCGAAATAATTTTTTTTTGTCAAAACTATAACGTAATTTGTTCTTTTGAGCTTGAATATAGAGTTTTCATTACGTTTTATAGTAGTTTACTCTACTCTAAGCATAGAATCAAACAGAGTAATCCGCTTTTGTTAAAACTGATACATAATTTGCTCTTATTTTTGAGAATAAGACATTTTCAATATGTTTGATAAAATTTTTCTTGTTTATAGCAAGGAATCGTTTAAAATAAGCTGTATTTGCCTAAACTGATACGTAATTCGATATTTGTGCATGGATACGATGTTTTCAGTTTCTTTGACGTGAAATTTCTTGTTGCAAAAGGTAATAATTTGCTTTAAAACAACGCTTTATATTGTAATATGTGGTTTTGCATCTGCCCCATAAAAGTTCATTAGTTTCGAATCATAAAATCGTTTGAAATAAAGAGTGCTGGTCAAAACTATAACGTAAATTATTTCTTTGAGACGAAATTTAAAGTTTTTATTAAGTTTTATACAAGTTTACTCTATTCTAAGTAAAGGAGTAATCAGGATAAATTGCTTTTATCTAGAGTAATATATAATTTGCAGTTTTCAGCCAGAATAAGACGTTTTTAATCTTTTTAATGTAAGTTTTTGTATTCAAAACAAAGGATCGTCTAAAGTAAGCAGTTTTTGTTCAGACTGAAACGTAATTCGAATTTCTGTGCCTGAATAAGGGGTTTTCAGTTACTTTGATGTAAGGTTTCATGTTTGTAACAATGAATTAACGAAAATAATTGGTTTTTATCCAAACTGTGGCATGAATCGTTTTTAAAAGGCGAAATAAGATGTTTTTCCTCGGTACAGTGAAAGTTTACTCGTTTCAAAGCATAGAACCGTTTGAAATTAACAGCTCTCGTTAAGACTATAACGCAAATCTTTTGTTTTGTGCTAAAATAAGACGTTTTTAGTCAGTTTGATATAAGTTTTCTTGTTCAAAGCAAAATATTGTCGAAAATCAACCGTTTTTGTCTAAACTGATACAAAATTCGGTGGTTTGTGTCCGAATACAAAGTTTTCAGATTCTTTAATGTTAGGTTTGTTGCTTCTAACAAAGAATCAACGAAAATATTTTGTTTTAATACAAACTGCAATATAAAATGTCTTTATAGGACAAAACATGATGTTTGGCATCTGTTTAATAAAAATTTACTCGTTTGGAAGCATAGAATCATTCCAAATAAGCTATTCTCGTCGAAACTATAATGTAATTAGTATTTTGTGCTAGAATACAGCGTTTTTGTTAGATTTATTAACAATTTTGTCTATTTTAAGCAATAAAACGAATAGGATTAGCTGCCTTTATCCGAAGTGATACATAAATTGCTCTTTTATGCCAGATTAATACGTTTTTAATCTGTTCTATGTAAGTTTTCTTGTTCAAAGCATAAGATCGTCTAAAATAAGCCGTTTTTGTTTGAACTGATAAACAATTCAGACTGAGACTCAACAAAAATAATTTGTTTTAATCCAAACTGATACTATTTGACCCTATAAGAGTCCTATAAGAGTCCGAGATACGCCGATCTCGTCAAGTCTATAACGTAATTCGTTTTTTTGTGTCAGAATACGACGTTTTCTGTCTGTTTAATATAAGTTTTTAATAATAATAATAATAACAATAATAATAATAATAATAATAATAATAATAATAATAATAATAATAATAATAATAATAATAATAATAATAATAATAATAGTAATAATAATAATAATATTAATAATAATAATAATAAAAATAATAATAGTAATAAAAGTAAGCTTAGTTTTCTAAGCAAAAATGAAGCTTATTTTGTGTGTTATATGAGCGTTTTCTCATTTCTATGCAAAAAATCATCTGTGATCTGTGTTTTTAGGCAACAAATTGTCTAAAATTAATATCTCATTTTAAAACTGGTATAAAAACATTTACTATACAAAAGTTATAATCAGTTTTTAATAATAATAAAATTAATAATAATAATAATAATAATAGTAATAATAATAATAATAATAGTAATAATAATAATAATAATAATAATAATAGTAATAGTAACATAAGTAATAATAATAATAATACTTTTAATAAGGAAAAATAGAGCTTATTTTGTGTGTTACATGAGCGTTTTTTCATTTCTATGCAAAAGATCATGTGTGATCTGTGTTTTTAGGCAATCTAACCCATTTTATAGTTTTTAATATCTAACAAAAATTTGCTTTAAAATAAAATGTTTGAAAAACTGAAATTAAACTAAATTAATTGTGTCTAACACTTTAGTAGAGGAAAAAGGAGGAGACATAAAAGTCACTAAAGTCTTAGAGTTGTCTTTAGTCGTCATATTAATAACAATAACATTTATAATAACAATACTAGTAGTACTAAATTTGCTTATATGCAAGCGCTTACTTAAGGTAACAGTTTTTTTGTTTTTTGCTTATATCTCGAAAACAGTTACTCCTAACAATTTTTACTTTTTCACCAAAATTAAAGGTGATAAAATTTCCTACAAAATAGTTATTTGCATTTTTCATGTAGAACTAACCATAAGCGAGATATAAGTTTGAAAATAATTAATAATTAAAAAAAAGTGTTTTAACAGAAAATGTCTTGTGATTTAAAATACACTTAATTTATTGGGACCAATACTTTATTAGAAGAAAAAGGAGGTAACATAAAAGTCACTGAAGTCTTCAGAGTCATTTTTAAATGCTGCATTTTTGTCTTCGTCTCAAACATTGAAAACTGAATTACATTTTTGTTCAGTAACAGTTACAGTTTTCTTATTGGTTTTTTGCTTATATCTCGAAAACAGTTACTCCTATCAATTTTTATCTTTCTTTCAAAATTAAAGCTGATAAAATTTCCTACAAAATAGTTATTTGCATTTTTCTTGTAGGACCAACCATAAGCGAGTTATAGAGTTGGATATAAATAATATTTAACAAAAATTTGCTTTAAAATAAAATGTTTGAAAAACTGAAATTAAACTAAATTAATTGTGTCTAACACTTTAGTAGAGTAGAGAAAAAAGAAAAAGACATAAAAGTCACCAGTCTTCAGAATCGTTTTTAGTCGTCATATTAATAACAATAACATTAATAATAATAATACTAATAGTACTAAATCTGCTTATATGCAAGCGCTTTATTAAGGTAACAGTTTTTTGGTTTCTTGCTTATATCTCGAAAACAGTTACTCCTATGAATTTTTGTCTTTCTTTCAAAATTAAAGCTGATAAAATATTCTACAAAATAGTTATTTGCATTTTTCTTGTAGGACCAACCATAAGCGAGTTATAGAGTTGGATATAAATAATATTTAACAAAAATTTGCTTTAAAATAAAATGTTTGAAAAACGGAAATTAAACTAATTTAACTGTGTCTAACACTTTAGTAGAGAAAAAAGGAAAAGACATAAAAGTCACTAAAGGTTTCAGAGTTGTCTTTAGTTGTCATATTAATAACAATAACATTAATAATAATAATACTAATAGTACTAAATTTGCTTATATGCAAACGCTTAATTAAGGTAACAGTGTTTTGGTTTCTTGCTTATATCTCGAAAACAGTTACTCCTATCAATTTTTATCTTTTTACTAAAATTCAAGCTGATAAAATTTCCTACAAAACAGTTATTTGCATTTTTCATGTAGGACTAACCATAAGCGAGATATAAGATTGAAAGTAATTAATATTTAAAAAAGAAGTGCTTTAACAGAAAATGTCTTGTGATTTAAAATACACTTAATTTATTGGGTCCAATACTTTATTAGAAGAAAAAGGAAGTGACATAAAAGTCACTGAAGTCTTCAGAGTCGTTTTTAAATGCTGCAGTTTCGTCTTCGTCTCAAACATTGAAAACTGAATTACATTTTTGTTCAGTAACAGTCACAGTTTTCTTATTGGTTTTTTGCTTATATCTCGAAAACAGTTACTCCTACCAAATTTTATCTTTCTGTCAAAATTAAAGCTGATAAAATTTCCTACAAAATAGTTATTTGCATTTTTCTTGTAGGACCAACCATAAGCGAGTTATAGAGTTGGATATAAATAATATTTAACAAAAATTTGCTTTAAAATAAAATGTTTGAAAAACTGAAATTAAACTAATTTAATTGTGTCTAACACTATAGTAGAGGAAAAAGAAGAAGACATAAAAGTCACTAAAGGTTTCAGAGTCGTTTTTAGTCGTCATATTAATAACAATAACATTAATAATAATAATACTAATATTACTAAATTTGCTTATATGCAAGCGCTTAATTAAAGCAACAGTTTCTTGCTTATATCTCGAAAACAGTTACTCCTATCAATTTTTATCTTTTTACAAAAATTAAAGCTGATAAAATTTCCTACAAAATAGTTATTTGCATTTTTTATGTAGAACTAACCATAAGCGAGATATAAGTTTGAAAATAATTAATATTTAAAGAAAAAGTGCTTTAACAGAAAATGCCTTGTGATTTAAAATACACTTAATTTAATAGGTTCAGAACTTTATTAGAAGAAAAAGGAGGTGACATAAAAGTCACCAAAGTCTTCAGAGTGGTTTTTAGTACTAAATTTGATTATATGTAAGCCCTTAATTAAGGTAACAGTTTTTTGGTTTCTTGCTTATATCTCGAAAACAGTTACTCCTATCAATTTTTATCTTTTCACTAAAATTAAAGCTGATAAAATTTCCTACAAAATACTTATTTGCATTTTTCATGTAGGACTAACCATAAGCGAGATATAAGTTTGAAAATAATTAATATTTAAAAAAAAAGTGTTTTAACAGAAAATGTCTTGGGATTTAAAATACACTTAATTTATTGGGTCCAATAGTTTATTAGAAGAAAAAGGAGGTGACATAAAAGTCACTGAAGTCTTCAGAGTCGATTTTAAATGCTGCATTTTCGTCTTCGTCTCAAACATTGAAAACTGAATTACATTTTTGTTCAGTAACAGTTACAGTTTTCTTATTGGTTTTTTGCTTATATCTCGAAAACTGTTACTCCTATCAATTTTTATCTTTATTTCAAAATTAAAGCTGATAAAATTTCCTACAAAATCGTTATTTGCATTTTTCTTGTAGGACCAACCATAAGCGAGTTATAGAGTTGGATATAAATAATCGTCAACAAAAATTTGCTTTAAAATAAAATGTTTGAAAAACCGAAATTAAACTAAATTAATTGAGTCTAACACTTTAGTATAGGAAAAAGGAGAAGACATAAAAGTCACCAAAGTCTTCAGAGTCGTTTTTAGTCGTCATTTTAATAACAATAACATTAATAATAATAATAGTAATAGTACTAAATTTGCTTATATGCAAGCGCTTTATTAAGGTAACAGTTTTTTGGTTTCTTGCTTATATCTCGAAAACAGTTACTCCTATCAATTTTTATCTTTTTACTAAAATTAAAGCTGATAAAATTTCCTACAAAATAGTTATTTGCATTTTTCTTGTAGGACCAAGCATAAGCGAGTTATAGAGATGGATATAAATAATATTTAACAAAAATTTGCTTTAAAATAAAATGTTTGAAATACTGAAATTAATCTAAATTAATTGAGCCTAACACTTTAGTAGAGGAAAAAGAAGAAGACATAAAAGTCACTAAAGGTTTCAGAGTCGTCTTTAGTCGTCATATTATTAACAATAACATTAATAATAATAATACTATTAGTACTAAATTAGCTTATATGCAAACGCTTAATTAAGGTAACAGTTTTTTGGTTTCTTGCTTATATCTCGAAAACAGTTACTCCTATCAATTTTTATCTTTTTTTATTTTTATATCAAATTTTTGTTAAAGATTATTTATATCCAACTTTATAACTCGCTTATAGTTGGTCCTACAAAAAAATGCAAAAAACTATTTTGTAAAAAATTTTATCCGCTTTAATTTTGAAGGAAAGATAAAAATTGATAGGAGTAATTGTTTTCGAGATATAAGCAAAAAACCAAAGTGAAAACTGTAACAGTTACTAAACAAAAATGTAATTCAGTATTTAATGTTTGAGACGAAGACGAAAATGTAGCATTTACTGTCACCTCCTTTTTCTTCTAATTAAGTATTGGACCCAATAAATTAAGTGTATTTTAAATCACAAGATAGAATCATTCCAAATAAGCTATTCTCGTCGAAACTATAATGTAATTAGTATTTTGTGCTAGAATACAGCGTTTTTGTTAGATTTATTAACAATTTTGTCTATTTTAAGCAATGAAACGAATAGGATTAGCTGCCTTTATCCAAAGTGATACATAAATTGCTCTTTTATGCCAGATTAATACGTTTTTAGTCTGTTCGATGTAAGTTTTCTTGTTCAAAGCAAAAGATCGTCTAAAGTAAGCCGTTTTTGTTTGAACTGATGAACAATTCAGACTGAGAGTCAACAAAAATAATTTGTTTTAATCCAAACTGATAATTTTTGACCCTATAAGAGTCCTATAAGAGTCCGAGATACGCCGTTCTCGTCAAGTCTATAACGTAATTCGTTTTTTTGTGTCAGAATACGACGTTTTCTGTCTGTTTAATATAAGTTTTTAATAATAATAATAATAATAACAATAATAATAATAATAATAATAATAATAACAATAATAATAATAAAAATAATAATTGAATTAAAAGTAAGCTTAGTTTTCTAAGCAAAAATGAAGCTTATTTTGTGTGTTATATGAGCGCTTTCTTATTTCTATGCAAGAAATCATCTGTGATCTGTATTTTTAGGCAAGAAATTGTCTAAAATTAATAACTCATTTTAAAACTGGTATAAAAACATTTACTATACAAAAGTTAATAATAATAATAATAATAATAATAATAACAATAATAATAATAATAATAATAATAATAATAATAATAATAATAATAATAATAATAATAATAATAATAATAATAATAATAATAATAATAATAATAATAGTAATAATAATAATAATAATAGTAATAATGATAATAATACTTATAATAATGAATTTCTTTCTAAATTAAAGCTTAGTTTTTCTAAGCAAAAATGATGCTTATTTTGTGTGTTATATGAGCGCTTTCTCATTTCTATGCAAGAAATCATCTGTGATCTGTATTTTTAGGCAAGAAAGTGTCTAAAATTAATAACTCATTTTAAAACTGGTATAAAAACATTTACTATACAAAAGTTAATAATAATAATAATAACAATAATAATAATAATAATAATAATAATAATAATAATAATAATAATAATAATAATAATAATAATAATAATAATAATAATAATAATAATAATAATAATAATAATAATAATAAAAATAATAATAGAAATAAAAGTAAGCTTAGTTTTCTAAGCAAAAATGAAGCTTATTTTGTGTGTTATATGAGCGCTTTCTCATTTCTATGCAAGAAATCATCTGTGATCTGTATTTTTAGGCAAGAAATTGTCTAAAATTAATAACTCATTTTAAAACTGGTATAAAAACATTTACTATACAAAAGTTAATAATAATAATAATAATAATAGTAATAATAATAATAATAATAATAGTAATAATAATAATAATAATAATAATAGTAATAAAAGAAATAATAATAATAATAATAATAATAATAATAATGATAATAATACTTATAATAATGAATTTCTTTCTAAATTAAAGATTAGTTTTTCTAAGCAAAAATGATGCTTATTTTGTGTGTTATATGAGCGTTTTCTCATTTCTATGCAAGAGATCATCTGTGATCTGTGTTTTTAGGCAAGAAATTGAATAAAATTAATAACTCATTTTAAAACTGGTATAAAAACATTTACTATACAAAAGTTAATAATAATAATAATAATAATAATAATAATAATAATAATAATAATAATAATAATAATAATAATAATAATAATAATGATAATAATACTTATAATAATAAATTTCTTTCTAAATTAAAGCTTAGTTTTTCTAAGCAAAAATGATGCTTATTTTGTGTTATCTGAGCGTTTTCTCATTTCTATGCAAGAGATCATCTGTGATCTGTGTTTTTAGGCAAGAAATTGTCCAAAATTAATAACTCATTTTAAAACTGGTATAAAAACATTTACTATACAAAAGTTATAATCGGTCTTTAATAATAATAATATTAATAATAATAATAATAATAATAATAAAAATAAGAATAATAGTAGTAGTAAAAGTAAGCTTAGTTTTCTAAGCCAAAATGAAGCTTATTTTGTGTTATATGAGCGTTTTCTCATTTCTATGCAAAAGATCATGTGTGATCTGTGTTTTAAGTTGTGTCAGAATACGACGTTTTCTGTCTGTTTAATATAAGTTTTTAATAATAATAATAATAATAATAATAATAATAATAATAATAATAATAATAATAATAATAATAATAATAATAATAATAATAATAATAATAACAATAATAATAATAATAATAATAATAATAATAGTAATAGTAACAAAAGTAATAATAATAATAATACTTTTAAAAAAGAAAAATGGAGCTTATTTTGTGTGTTACATGAGCGTTTTCTCATTTTTATGCAAAAGATCATGTGTGATCTGTGTTTTTAGGCAATCTAAGCCATTTTATAGTTTTTAATATTTAACAAAAATTTGCTTTAAGATAAAATGTTTGAAAAACCGAAATTAAACTAAATTAATTGTGTCTAACACTTTAGTAGAGGAAAAAGGAGAGACATAAAAGTCACTAAAGTCTTAAAGTTGTCTTTAGTCGTCATATTAATAACAATAACATTTATAATAACAATACTAGTAGTACTAAATTTGCTTATATGCAAGCGCTTAATTAAGGTAACAGTTTTTTTGTTTTCTGCCTATATCTCGAAAACAGTTACTCCTATCAATTTTTACTTTTTCACCAAAATTAAAGGTGATAAAATTTCCTACAAAATTGTTATTTGCATTTTTCATGTAGAACTAACCATAAGCGAGATATAAGTTTGAAAATAATTAATAATTAAAAAAAATTGTTTTAACAGAAAATGTCTTGTGATTTAAAATACACTTAATTTGTTGGGTCCAATACTTTATTAGAAGAAAAAGGAGGTGACATAAAAGTCATTGAAGTCTTCAGAGTCGTTTTTAAATGCTGCATTTTTGACTTCGTCTCAAACATTGAAAACTGAATTACATTTTTGTTCAGTAACAGTTACAGTTTTCTTATTGGTTTTTGCTTATATCTCGAAAACAGTTACTCCTATCAAATTTTATCTTTCTTTCAAAATTAAAGCTGATAAAATTTCCAACAAAATAGTTATTTACATTTTTCTTGTAGGACCAAGCATAAACGAGTTATAGAGTTGGATATAAATAATATTTAACAAAAATTTGCTTTAAAATAAAATGCTTGAAAAACCGGAATTAAACTAAATTAATTGTGTCTAACACTTTAGTAGAGGAAAAAGGAGAAGACATAAAAGTCACTAAATGTTTCAGAGTCGTCTTTAGTCGTCATATTAATAACAATAACATTAATAAAAATAATACTAATAGTACTAAATTTGCTTATATGCAAACGCTTAATTAACGTAACATTTTTTTGGTTTCTTGCTTATATCTCGAAAACAGTTACTCCTATCAATTTTTATCTTTTTTTCAAAATTAAAGCTGATAAAATTTCCTACAAAATAGTTATTTGCATTTTTTTGTAGGACCAACCATAAGCGAGTTATAGAGTTGGATATAAATAATATTTAACAAAAATTTGCTATAAAATAAAATGTCTGAAAAACCGAAATTAAACTAAATTAATTGAGTCTAACACTTTAGTAGAGGAAAAAGAAAAAGACATAAAAGTCACTAAAGGTTTCAGAGTTATCTTTAGTTGTCATATTAATAACAATAACATTAATAATAATAATACTAATAGTACTAAATTTGCTTATATGCAAACGCTTAATTAAGGTAACAATGTTTTGGTTTCTTGCTTATATCTCGAAAACAGTTACTCCTATCAATTTTTATCTTTTTACTAAAATTCAAGCTGATAAAATTTCCTACAAAATAGTTATTTCCATTTTTCATGTAGGACTAACCATAAGCGAGATATATGATTGAAAATAATTAATATTTAAAAAAAAAGTGCTTTAACAGAAAATGTCTTGTGATTTAAAATACACTTAATTTATTGGGTCCAATACTTTATTAGAAGAAAAAGGAAGTGACATAAAAGTCACTGAAGTCTTCAGAGTCGTTTTTAATGCTGCAGTTTCGTCTTCGTCTCAAACATTGAAAACCGAATTACATTTTTGTTCAGTAACAGTCACAGTTTTCTTATTGGTTTTTTGCTTATATCTCGAAAACAGTTACTCCTATCAATTTTTATCTTTCTTTCAAAATTAAAGCTGATAAAATTTCCTACAAAATAGTTATTTGCATTTTTCTTGTAGGACCAACCATAAGCGAGTTATAGAGTTGGATATAAATAATATTTAACAAAAATTTGCTTTAAAATAAAATGTTTGAAAAACTGAAATTAAACTAATTTAATTGTGTCTAACACTTTAGTAGAGGAAAAAGAAGAAGACATAAAAGTCAGTAGAGGTTTCAAAGTTGTCTTTAATCGTCATATTAATAACAATAACATTAATAATAATAATACTAATAGTACTAAATTTGCTTATATGCAAACGCTTAATTAAGGTAACAATGTTTTGGTTTCTTGCTCATATTTCGAAAACAGTTACTCCTATCAATTTTTATCTTTTTACTAAAATTCAAGCTGATAAAATTTCCTACAAAATAGTTATTTGCATTTTTTATGTAGGACTAACCATAAGCGAGATATAAGATTGAAAATAATTAATATTTAAAAAAGAAGTGCTTTGACAGAAAATGTCTTGTGATTTAAAATACACTTAATTTATTAAGTCCAATACTTTATTAAAAAAAAAGGGGGTGACATATAAGTCACTGAAGTCTTCAGAGTCGATTTTAAATGCTGCATTTTCGTCTTCGTCTCAAACATTGAAAACTGAATTACATTTTTGTTCTGAAACGGTAACAGTTTTTACTTTGGTTTTTTGCTTATATCTCGAAAACAGTTACTCCTATCAATTTTTATCTTTCTTTCAAAATTAAAGCTGAGAACATTTCCTACAAAATAGTTATTTGCATTTTTCTTGTAGGACCAACCATAAGCGAGTTATAAAGTTGGATATAAATAATATTTAACAAAAACTTGCTTAAAAATAAAATGTTTGAAATACTGAAATTAAACTAAATTAATTGTGTCTAACACTTTAGTAGAGAAAAAAGAAAAAGACATAAAAGTCACCAAAGTCTTCAGAATCGTTTTTAGTCGTCATATTAATAACAATAACATTAATAATAATAATACTAATAGTACTAAATCTGCTTATATGCAAGCGCTTTATTAAGGTAACAGTTTTTTGGTTTCTTGCTTATATCTCGAAAACAGTTACTCCTATGAATTTTTGTCTTTCTTTCAAAATTAAAGCTGATAAAATATTCTACAAAATAGTTATTTGCATTTTTCTTGTAGGACCAACCATAAGCGAGTTATAGAGTTGGATATAAATAATATTTAACAAAAATTTGCTTTAAAATAAAATGTTTGAAAAACTGAAATTAAACTAATTTAACTGTGTCTAACACTTTAGTAGAGAAAAAAGGAAAAGTCATAAAAGTCACTAAAGGTTTCAGAGTTGTCTTTAGTTGTCATATTAATAACAATAACATTAATAATAATAATACTAATAGTACTAAATTTGCTTATATGCAAACGCTTAATTAAGGTAACAGTGTTTTGGTTTCTTGCTTATATCTCGAAAACAGTTACTCCTATCAATTTTTATCTTTTTACTAAAATTCAAGCTGATAAAATTTCCTACAAAATAGTTATTTGCATTTTTCATGTAGGACTAACCATAAGCGAGATATATGATTGAAAATAATTAATATTTAAAAAAAAAGTGCTTTAACAGAAAATGTCTTGTGATTTAAAATACACTTAATTTATTGGGTCCAATACTTTATTAGAAGAAAAAGGAAGTGACATAAAAGTCACTGAAGTCTTCAGAGTCGTTTTTAAATGCTGCAGTTTCGTCTTCGTCTCAAACATTGAAAACCGAATTACATTTTTGTTCAGTAACAGTCACAGTTTTCTTATTGGTTTTTTGCTTATATCTCGAAAACAGTTACTCCTATCAATTTTTATTTTTTTTCAAAATTAAAGCTGATAAAATTTCCTACAAAATAGTTATTTGCATTTTTCTTGTAGGACCAACCATAAGCGAGTTATAGAGTTGGATATAAATAATATTTAACAAAAATTTGCTTTAAAATAAAATGTTTGAAAAACTGAAATTAAACTAATTTAATTGTGTCTAACACTTTAGTAGAGGAAAAAGAAGAAGACATAAAAGTCACTAAAGGTTTCAAAGTTGTCTTTAATCGTCATATTAATAACAATAACATTAATAATAATAATACTAATAGTACTAAATTTGCTTATATGCAAACGCTTAATTAAGGTAACAGTGTTTTGGTTTCTTGCTCATATCTCGAAAACAGTTACTCCTATCAATTTTTATCTTTTTACTAAAATTCAAGCTGATAAAATTTCCTACAAAATAGTTATTTGCATTTTTTATGTAGGACTAACCATAAGCGAGATATAAGATTGAAAATAATTAATATTTAAAAAAGAAGTGCTTTAACAGAAAATGTCTTGTGATTTAAAATACACTTAATTTATTAGGTCCAATACTTTATTAGAAAAAAAAGGGAGTGACATATAAGTCACTGAAGTCTTTAGAGTCGATTTTAAATGCTGCATTTTCGTCTTCGTCTCAAACATTGAATACTGAATTACATTTTTGTTCTGAGACGGTAACAGTTTTTACTTTGGTTTTTTGCTTATATCTCGAAAACAGTTACTTCTATCAATTTTTATCTTTCTTTCAAAATTAAAGCTGATAACATTTCCTACAAAATAGTTATTTGCATTTTTCTTGTAGGACCAACCATAAGCGAGTTATAAAGTTGGATATAAATAATATTTAACAAAAACTTGCTTAAAAATAAAATGTTTGAAATACTGAAATTAAACTAAATTAATTGTGTCTAACACTTTAGTAGAGAAAAAAGAAAAAGACATAAAAGTCACCAAAGTCTTCAAAATCGTTTTTAGTCGTCATATTAATAACAATAACATTAATAATAATAATACTAATAGTACTAAATCTGCTTATATGCAAGCGCTTTATTAAGGTAACAGTTTTTTGGTTTCTTGCTTATATCTCGAAAACAGTTACTCTTATGAATTTTTGTCTTTCTTTCAAAATTAAAGCTGATAAAATATTCTACAAAATAGTTATTTGCATTTTTCTTGTAGGACCAACCATAAGCGAGTTATAGAGTTGGATATAAATAATATATAACAAAAATTTGCTTTAAAATAAAATGTTTGAAAAACTGAAATTAAACTAATTTAACTGTGTCTAACACTTTAGTAGAGGAAAAAAGAAAAAGACATAAAAGTCACTAAAGGTTTCAAGGTTGTCTTTAATCGTCATATTAATAACAATAACATTAATAATAATAATACTAATAGTACTAAATTTGCTTATATGCAAACGCTTAATTAAGGTAACAGTGTTTTGGTTTCTTGCTCATATCTCGAAAACAGTTAATCCTATCAATTTTTATCTTTTTACTAAAATTCAAGCTGATAAAATTTCCTACAAAATAGTTATTTGCATTTTTCATGTAGGACTAACCATAAGCGAGATATAAGTTTGAAAATAATTAATATTTAAAAAAAAGTGCTTTAACAGAAAATGTCTTGTGATTTAAAATACACTTAATTTATTAGGTCCAATACTTTATTAGAAGAAAAAGGGGGTGACATATAAGTCACTGCAGTCTTCAGAGTCGATTGTAAATGCTGCATTTTCGTCTTCGTCTCAAACATTGAAAACTGAATTACATTTTTGTTCTGAAACGGTAACAGTTTTCACTTTGGTTTTTTGCTTATATCTCGAAAACAATTACTCCTATCAGTTTTTATTTTTTTTTTCAAAATAAAGCTGATAAAATTTCCTACAAAATAGTTATTTGCATTTTTCTTGTAGGACCAACCATAAGCGAGTTATAAAGTTGGATATAAATTATATTTAACAAAAACTTGCTTAAAAATTAAATGTTTGAAATACTGAAATTAAACTAAATTAATTGTGTCTAACACTTTAGTAGAGAAAAAAGAAAAAGACATAAAAGTCACCAAAGTCTTCAGAATCGTTTTTAGTCGTCATATTAATAACAATAACATTAATAATAATAATACTAATAGTACTAAATTTGCTTACATGCAAACGCTTAATTCAGGTGACAATTTTTTGGTTTCTTGCTTATATCTCGAAAACAGTTACTCCTATCAATTTTTATCTTTTTACTAAAATTAAAGCTGATAAAATTTCCTACAAAATAGTTAATTGCATTTTTAATGTAGGACTAACCATAAGCGAGATATAAGTTTGAAAATAATTAAAATTTAAAAAAAAGTGCTTCAACAGAAAATGTCTTGTGATTTAAAATACACTTAATTTATTGGGTCCAATACTTTATTAGAAGAAAAAAGAGGTGACAGAAAGGTCACTGAAGTCTTTAGAGTCGTTTTTAAATGCTGCAGTTTCGTCTTCGTCTCAAACATTGAAAACTGAATTACATTTTTGTTCAGTAACAGTCACAGTTTTCTTATTGGTTTTTTGCTTATATCTCGAAAACAGTTACTTCTATCAATTTTTATCTTTCTGTCAAAATTAAAGCTGATAAAATTTCCTACAAAATAGTTATTTGCATTTTTCTTGTAGGACCAACCATAAGCGAGTTATAGAGTTGGATATAAATAATATTTAACAAAAATTTGCTTTAAAATAAAATGTTTGAAAAACTGAAATTAAACTAATTTAATTGTGTCTAACACTTTAGTAGAGGAAAAAGAAGAAGACATAAAAGTCACTAAAGGTTTCAAAGTTGTCTTTAATCGTCATATTAATAACAATAACATTAATAATAATAATACTAATTGTACTAAATTTGCTTATATGCAAACGCTTAATTAAGGTAACAGTGTTTTGGTTTCTTGCTTATATCTCGAAAACAGTTACTCCTATCAATTTTTATTTTGTTACTAAAATTCAAGCTGATAAAATTTCCTACAAAATAGTTATTTGCATTTTTTACGTAGGACTAACCATAAGCGAGATATAAGATTGAAAATAATTAATATTTAAAAAAGAAGTGCTTTAACAGAAAATGTCTTGTGATTTAAAATACACTTAATTTATTAGGTCCAATACTTTATTAAAAAAAAAAGGGGGTGACATATAAGTCACTGAAGTCTTCAGAGTCGATTTTAAATGCTGCATTTTCGTCTTCGTCTCAAACATTGAAAACTGAATTACATTTTTGTTCTGAAACGGTAACAGTTTTTACTTTGGTTTTTTGCTTATATCTCGAAAACAGTTACTCCTATCAATTTTTATCTTTCTTTCAAAATTAAAGCTGATAACATTTCCTACAAAATAGTTATTTGCATTTTTCTTGTAGGACCAACCATAAGCGAGTTATAAAGTTGGATATAAATAATATTTAACAAAAACTTGCTTAAAAATAAAATGTTTGAAATACTGAAATTAAACTAAATTAATTGTGTCTAACACTTTAGTAGAGAAAAAAGAAAAAGACATAAAAGTCACCAAAGTCTTCAGAATTGTTTTTAGTCGTCATATTAATAACAATAACATTAATAATAATAATACTAATAGTACTAAATCTGCTTATATGCAAGCGCTTTATTAAGGTAACAGTTTTTTGGTTTCTTGCTTATATCTCGAAAACAGTTACTCCAATGAATTTTTGTCTTTTTTTTAAAATTAAAGCTGATAAAATTTCCTACAAAATAGTTATTTGCATTTTTCTTGTAGGACCAACCATAAACGAGTTATAGAGTTGGATATAAATAATATTTAACAAATATTTGCTTTAAAATAAAATGTTTGAAAAACTGAAATTAAACTAATTTAATTGTGTCTAACACTTTAGTAGAGGAAAAAGGAAAAGACATAAAAGTCACTAAAGGTTTCAGAGTTGTCTTTAGTTGTCATATTAATAACAATAACATTAATAATAATAATACTAATAGTACTAAATTTGCTTATATGCAAACGCTTAATTAAGGTAACAGTGTTTTGGTTTCTTGCTTATATCTCGAAAACAGTTACTCCTATCAATTTTTATCTTTTTACTAAAATTCAAGCTGATAAAATTTCCTACAAAATAGTTATTTGCATTTTTCATGTAGGACTAACCATAAGCGAGATATATGATTGAAAATAATTAATATTTAAAAAAAAAGTGCTTTAACAGAAAATGTCTTGTGATTTAAAATACACTTAATTTATTGGGTCCAATACTTTATTAGAAGAAAAAGGAAGTGACATAAAAGTCACTGAAGTCTTCAGAGTCGTTTTTAATTGCTGCAGTTTCGTCTTCGTCTCAAACATTGAAAACTGAATTACATTTTTGTTCAGTAACAGTCAGTTTTCTTATTGGTTTTTTGCTTATATCTCGAAAACAGTTACTCCTATCAATTTTTATCTTTCTGTCAAAATTAAAGCTGATAAAATTTCCTACAAAATAGTTATTTGCATTTTTCTTGTAGGACCAACCATAAGCGAGTTATAGAGTTGGATATAAATAATATTTAACAAAAATTTGCTTTAAAATAAAATGTTTGAAAAACTGAAATTAAACTAATTTAATTGTGTCTAACACTTTAGTAGAGGAAAAAGAAGAAGACATAAAAGTCACTAAAGGTTTCAAAGTTGTCTTTAATCGTCATATTAATAACAATAACATTAATAATAATAATACTAATTGTACTAAATTTGCTTATATGCAAACGCTTAATTAAGGTAACAGTGTTTTGGTTTCTTGCTCATATCTCGAAAACAGTTACTCCTATCAATTTTTATTTTTTTAATAAGATTCAAGCTGATAAAATTTCCTACAAAATAGTTATTTGCATTTTTTATGTAGGACTAACCATAAGCGAGATATAAGATTGAAAATAATTAATATTTAAAAAAGAAGTGCTTTAACAGAAAATGTCTTGTGATTTAAAATACACTTAATTTATTAGGTCCAATACTTTATTAAAAAAAAAAGGGGGTGACATATAAGTCACTGAAGTCTTCAGAGTCGATTTTAAATGCTGCATTTTCGTCTTCGTCTCAAACATTGAAAACTGAATTACATTTTTGTTCTGAAACGGTAACAGTTTTTACTTTCATTTTTTGCTTATATCTCGAAAACAGTTACTCCTATCAATTTTTATCTTTTTACTAAAATTCAAGCTGATAAAATTTCCTACAAAATAGTTATTTGCATTTTTCATGTAGGACTAACCATAAGCGAGATATATGATTGAAAATAATTAATATTTAAAAAAAAAGTGCTTTAACAGAAAATGTCTTGTGATTTAAAATACACTTAATTTATTGGGTCCAATACTTTATTAGAAGAAAAAGGAAGTGACATAAAAGTCACTGAAGTCTTCAGAGTCGTTTTTAAATGCTGCAGTTTCGTCTTCGTCTCAAACATTGAAAACTGAATTACATTTTTGTTCAGTAACAGTCACAGTTTTCTTATTGGTTTTTTGCTTATATCTCGAAAACAGTTACTCCTATCAATTTTTATCTTTCTGTCAAAATTAAAGCTGATAAAATTTCCTACAAAATAGTTATTTGCATTTTTCTTGTAGGACCAACCATAAGCGAGTTATAGAGTTGGATATAAATAATATTTAACAAAAATTTGCTTTAAAATAAAATGTTTGAAAAACTGAAATTAAACTAATTTAATTGTGTCTAACACTTTAGTAGAGGAAAAAGAAGAAGACATAAAAGTCACTAAAGGTTTCAAAGTTGTCTTTAATCGTCATATTAATAACAATAACATTAATAATAATAATACTAATTGTACTAAATTTGCTTATATGCAAACGCTTAATTAAGGTAACAGTGTTTTGGTTTCTTGCTCATATCTCGAAAACAGTTACTCCTATCAATTTTTATTTTTTTACTAAGATTCAAGCTGATAAAATTTCCTACAAAATAGTTATTTGCATTTTTTATATAGGACTAACCATAAGCGAGATATAAGATTGAAAATAATTAATATTTAAAAAAGAAGTGCTTTAACAGAAAATGTCTTGTGATTTAAAATACACTTAATTTATTAGGTCCAATACTTTATTAAAAAAAAAAGGGGGTGACATATAAGTCACTGAAGTCTTCAGAGTCGATTTTAAATGCTGCATTTTCGTCTTCGTCTCAAACATTGAAAACTGAATTACATTTTTGTTCTGAAACGGTAACAGTTTTTACTTTCGTTTTTTGCTTATATCTCGAAAACAGTTACTCCTATCAATTTTTATCTTTTTACTAAAATTCAAGCTGATAAAATTTCCTACAAAATAGTTATTTGCATTTTTCATGTTGGACTAACCATAAGCGAGATATATGATTGAAAATAATTAATATTTAAAAAAAAAAGTGCTTTAACAGAAAATGTCTTGTGATTTAAAATACACTTAATTTATTGGGTCCAATACTTTATTAGAAGAAAAAGGAAGTGACATAAAAGTCACTGAAGTCTTCAGAGTCGTTTTTAAATGCTGCAGTTTCGTCTTCGTCTCAAACATTGAAAACTGAATTACATTTTTGTTCAGTAACAGTCACAGTTTTCTTATTGGTTTTTTGCTTATATCTCGAAAACAGTTACTCCTATCAATTTTTATCTTTCTGTCAAAATTAAAGCTGATAAAATTTCCTACAAAATAGTTAGTTAGTAATACTATTAGTATTATTATTATTAATGTTATTGTTATTAATATGACGACTCAAAACGATTCTGAAGACTTTGGTGACTTTTATGTCTTTTTCTTTTTTCTCTACTAAAGTGTTAGACACAATTAATTTAGTTTAATTTCAGTATTTCAAACATTTAATTTTTAAGCAAGTTTTTGTTAAATATTATTTATATTCAACTTTATAACTCGCTGATGGTTGGTCCTACAAGAAAAATGCAAATAACTATTCTGTAGAATATTTTATCAGCTTTAATTTTGAAAGAAAAACAAAAATTCATAGGAGTAACTGTTTTCGAGATATAAGCAAGAAACCAAAAAACTCTTACCTTAATAAAGCGCTTGCATATAAGCAGATTTAGTACTATTAGTATTATTATTATTAATGTTATTGTTATTAATATGACGACTAAAAACGATTCTGAAGACTTTGGTGACTTTTATGTCTTTTTCTTTTTTCTCTACTAAAGTGTTAGACACAATTAATTTAGTTTAATTTCAGTATTTCAAACATTTTATTTTTAAGCAAGTTTTTGTTAAATATTATTTATATCCAACTTTATAACTCGCTTATGGTTGGTCCTACAAGAAAAATGGAAATAACTATTTTGTAGGAAATGTTATCAGCTTTAATTTTGAAAAAAAGATAAAAATTGATAGGAGTAACTGTTTTCGAGATATGAGCAAGAAACCAAAACACTGTTACCTTAATTAAGCGTTTGCATATAAGCAAATTTAGTACTATTAGTATTATTATTATTAATGTTATTGTTATTAATATGACGATTAAAGACAACTTTGAAACCTTTAGTGACTTTTATGTCTTCTTCTTTTTCCTCTACTAAAGTGTTAGACACAATTAAATTAGTTTAATTTCAGTTTTTCAAACATTTTATTTTAAAGCAAATTTTTGTTAAATATTATTTATATCCAACTCTATAACTCGCTTATGGTTGGTCCTACAAGAAAAATGCAAATAACTATTTTGTAGGAAATTTTATCAGCTTTAATTTTGACAGAAAGATAAAAATTGATAGGAGTAACTGTTTTCGAGATATAAGCAAAAAACCAATAAGAAAACTGTGACTGTTACTGAACAAAAATGTAATTCAGTTTTCAATGTTTGAGACGAAGACGAAACTGCAGCATTTAAAAACGACTCTGAAGACTTCAGTGACTTTTATGTCACTTCCTTTTTCTTCTAATAAAGTATTGGACCCAATAAATTAAGTGTATTTTAAATCACAAGACATTTTCTGTTAAAGCACTTTTTTTTTAAATATTAATTATTTTCAATCATATATCTCGCTTATGGTTAGTCCTACATGAAAAATGCAAATAACTATTTTATAGGAAATTTTATCAGCTTGAATTTTAGTAAAAAGATAAAAATTGATAGGAGTAACTGTTTTCGAGATATAAGCAAGAAACCAAAACACTGTTACCTTAATTAAGCGTTTGCATATAAGCAAATTTAGTACTATTAGTATTATTATTATTAATGTTATTGTTATTAATATGACAACTAAAGACAACTCTGAAACCTTTAGTGACTTTTATGTCTTTTCTTTTTTCCTCTACTAAAGTGTTAGACACAATTAAATTAGTTTAATTTCAGTTTTTCAAACATTTCATTTTAAAGCAAATTTTTGTTAAAAATTATTTATATCCAACTCTATAACTCGCTTATGGTTGGTCCTACAAGAAAAATGCAAATAACTATTTTGTAGGAAATTTTATCAGCTTTAATTTTGAAAAAAAGACAAAAATTCATAGGAGTAACTGTTTTCGAGATATAAGCAAGAAACCAAAAAACTGTTACCTTAATAAAGCGCTTGCATATAAGCAGATTTAGTACTATTAGTATTATTATTATTAATGTTATTGTTATTAATATGACGACTAAAAACGTGTCTGAAGACTTTGGTGACTTTTATGTCTTTTTCTTTTTTCTCTACTAAAGTGTTAGACACAATTAATTTAGTTTAATTTCAGTATTTCAAACATTTTATTTTTAAGCAAGTTTTTGTTAAATATTATTTATATCCAACTTTATAACTCGCTTATGGTTGGTCCCACAAGAAAAATGCAAATAACTATTTTGTAGGAAATGTTATCAGCTTTAATTTTGAAAGAAAGATAAAAATTGATAGGAGTAACTGTTTTCGAGATATGAGCAAGAAACCAAAACACTGTTTCCTTAATTAAGCGTTTGCATATAAGCAAATTTAGTACTATTAGTATTATTATTATTAATGTTATTGTTATTAATATGACGATTAAAGACAACTTTGAAACCTTTAGTGACTTTTATGTCTTCTTCTTTTTCCTCTACTAAAGTGTTAGACACAATTAAATTAGTTTAATTTCAGTTTTTCAAACATTTTATTTTAAAGCAAATTTTTGTTATATATTATTTATATCCAACTCTATAACTCGCTTATGGTTGGCCCTACAAGAAAAATGCAAATAACTATTTTGTTGGAAATTTTATCAGCTTTAATTTTGACAGAAAGATAAAAATTGATAGGAGTACCTGTTTTCGAGATATAAGCAAAAAACCAATAAGAAAACTGTGACTGTTACTGAACAAAAATGTAATTCAGTTTTCAATGTTTGAGACGAAGACGAAACTGCAGCATTTAAAAACGACTCTGAAGACTTCAGTGATTTTTATGTCACTTCCTTTTTCTTCTAATAAAGTATTGGACCCAATAAATTAAGTGTATTTTAAATCACAAGACATTTTCTGTTAAAGCACTTTTTTTTTAAATATTAATTATTTTCAATCATATATCTCGCTTATGGTTAGTCCTACATGAAAAATGCAAATAACTATTTTGTAGAATATTTTATCAGCTTTAATTTTGAAAGAAAGACAAAAATTCATAGGAGTAACTGTTTTCGAGATATAAGCAAGAAACCAAAAAACTGTTACCTTAATAAAGCGCTTGCATATAAGCAGATTTAGTACTATTAGTATTATTATTATTAACGTTATTGTTATTAATATGACGACTAAAAACGATTCTGAAGACTTTGGTGACTTTTATGTCTTTTTCTTTTTTCTCTACTAAAGTGTTAGACACAATTAATTTAGTTTAATTTCAGTATTTCAAACATTTTATTTTTAAGCAAGTTTTTGTTAAATATTATTTATATCCAACTTTATAACTCGCTTATGGTTGGTCCTACAAGAAAAATGCAAATAACTATTTTGTAGGAAATGTTATCAGCTTTAATTTTGAAAAAAAGATAAAAATTGATAGGAGTAACTGTTTTCGAGATATAAGCAAGAAACCAAAAAACTGTTACCTTAATAAAGCGCTTGCATATAAGCAGATTTAGTACTATTAGTATTATTATTATTAATGTTATTGTTATTAATATGACGACTAAAAACGATTCTGAAGACTTTGGTGACTTTTATGTCTTTTTCTTTTTTCTCTACTAAAGTGTTAAACACAATTAATTTAGTTTAATTTCAGTATTTCAAACATTTTATTTTTAAGCAAGTTTTTGTTAAATATTATTTATATCCAACTTTATAACTCGCTTATGGTTGGTGCTACAAGAAAAATGCAAATAACTATTTTGTAGGAAATGTTATCAGCTTTAATTTTGAAAGAAAGAGAAAAATTGATAGGAGTAACTGTTTTCGAGATATTAGCAAAAAACCAAAGTAAAAACTGTTACCGTTTCAGAACAAAAATATAATTCAGTTTTCAATGTTTGAGACGAAGACGAAAATGCAGCATTTAAAATCGACTCTGAAGACTTCAGTGACTTATATGTCACCCCCTTTTTTTCTAATAAAGTATTGGACCTAATAAATTAAGTGTATTTTAAATCACAAGACATTTTCTGTTAAAGCACTTCTTTTTTAAATATTAATTATTTTCAATCTTATATCTCGCTTATGGTTAGTCCTACATAAAAAATGCAAATAATTATTTTGTAGGAAATTTTATCAGCTTGAATTTTAGTAAAAAGATAAAAATTGATAGGAGTAACTGTTTTCGAGATATGAGCAAGAAACCAAAACACTGTTACCTTAATTAAGCGTTTGCATATAAGCAAATTTAGTACTATTAGTATTATTATTATTAATGTTATTGTTATTAATATGACGATTAAAAACAACTTTGAAACCTTTAGTGATTTTTATGTCTTCTTCTTTTTCCTCTACTAAAGTGTTAGACACAATTAAATTAGTTTAATTTCAGTTTTTCAAACATTTTATTTTAAAGCAAATTTTTGTTAAATATTATTTATATCCAACTCTATAACTCGCTTATGGTTGGTCCTACAAGAAAAATGCAAATAACTATTTTGTAGGAAATTTTATCAGCTTTAATTTTGGAAAAAAGATAAAAATTGATAGGAGTAACTGTTTTCGAGATATAAGCAAGAAACCAAAAAACTGTTACCTTAATAAAGCGCTTGCATATAAGCAAATTTAGTACTATTAGTATTATTATTATTAATGTTATTGTTATTAATATGACGACTAAAAACGATTCTGAAGACTTTGGTGACTTTTATGTCTTTTTCTTTTTTCTCTACTAAAGTGTTAGACTCAATTAATTTAGTTTAATTTCGGTTTTTCAAACATTTTATTTAATGCAAATTTTTGTTAAATATTATTTATATCCAACTCTATAACTCGCTTATGGTTGGTCCTACAAGAAAAATGCAAACAACTATTTTGTAGGAAGCTTTATCAGCTTTAATTTTTGAAGAAAGATAAAAATTGATAGGAGTAACTGTTTTCGAGATATAAGCAAAAAACCAATAAGAAAACTGTAACAGTTACTGAACAAAAATGTAATTCAGTTTTCAATGTTTGAGACGAAGACGAAAATGCAGCATTTACAAACGACTCTAAAGACTTCAGTGACCTTTCTGTCACCTCTTTTTTCTTCTAATAAAGTATTGGACCCAATAAATTAAGTGTATTTTAAATCACAAGACATTTTCTGTTGAAGCACTTTTTTTTAAATTTTAATTATTTTCAAACTTATATCTTGCTTATGGTTAGTCCTACATTAAAAATGCAATTAACTATTTTGTAGGAAATTTTATCAGCTTTAATTTTAGTAAAAAGATAAAAATTGATAGGAGTAACTGTTTTCGAGATATAAGCAAGAAACCAAAACACTGTTACCTTAATTAAGCGTTTGCATATAACCAAATTTAGTACTATTAGTATTATTATTATTAATGTTATTGTTATTAATATTACGATTAAAGACAACTTTGAAACCTTTAGTGACTTTTATGTCTTCTTCTTTTTCCTCTACTAAAGTGTTAGACACAATTAAATTAGTTTAATTTCAGTTTTTCAAACATTTTATTTTAAAGCAAATTTTTGTTAAATATTATTTATATCCAACTCTATAACTCGCTTATGGTTGGTCCTACAAGAAAAATGCAAATAACTATTTTGTAGGAAATTTTATCAGCTTTAATTTTGAAAAAAAGATAAAAATTGATAGGAGTAACTGTTTTCGAGATATAAGCAAAAAACCAATAAGAAAACTGTGACTGTTACTGAACAAAAATGTAATTCGGTTTTCAATGTTTGAGACGAAGACGAAACTGCAGCATTTAAAAACGACTCTGAAGACTTCAGTGACTTTTATGTCACTTCCTTTTTCTTCTAATAAAGTATTGGACCCAATAAATTAAGTGTATTTTAAATCACAAGACATTTTCTGTTAAAGCACTTTTTTTTTAAATATTAATTATTTTCAATCATATATCTCGCTTATGGTTAGTCCTACATGAAAAATGCAAATAACTATTTTGTAGGAAATTTTATCAGCTTGAATTTTAGTAAAAAGATAAAAATTGATAGGAGTAACTGTTTTCGAGATATAAGCAAGAAACCAAAACACTGTTACCTTAATTAAGCGTTTGCATATAAGCAAATTTAGTACTATTAGTATTATTATTATTAATGTTATTGTTATTAATATGACAACTAAAGACAACTCTGAAACCTTTAGTGACTTTTATGCCTTTTCCTTTTTTCTCTACTAAAGTGTTAGACACAGTTAAATTAGTTTAATTTCAGTTTTTCAAACATTTTATTTTAAAGCAAATTTTTGTTAAATATTATTTATATCCAACTCTATAACTCGCTTATGGTTGGTCCTACAAGAAAAATGCAAATAACTATTTTGTAGAATATTTTATCAGCTTTAATTTTAAAAAAAAGACAAAAATTCATAGGAGTAACTGTTTTCGAGATATAAGCAAGAAACCAAAAAACTGTTACCTTAATAAAGCGCTTGCATATAAGCAGATTTAGTACTATTAGTATTATTATTATTAATGTTATTGTTATTAATATGACGACTAAAAACGATTCTGAAGACTTTGGTGACTTTTATGTCTTTTTCTTTTTTCTCTACTAAAGTGTTAGACACAATTAATTTAGTTTAATTTCAGTATTTCAAACATTTTATTTTTAAGCAAGTTTTTGTTAAATATTATTTATATCCAACTTTATAACTCGCTTATGGTTGGTCCTACAAGAAAAATGCAAATAACTATTTTGTAGGAAATGTTATCAGCTTTAATTTTGAAAGAAAGATAAAAATTGATAGGAGTAACTGTTTTCGAGATATAAGCAAAAAACCAAAGTAAAAACTGTTACCGTTTCAGAACAAAAATGTAATTCAGTTTTCAATGTTTGAGACGAAGACGAAAATGCAGCATTTAAAATCGACTCTGAAGACTTCAGTGACTTATATGTCACCCCCTTTTTTTTTTAATAAAGAATTGGACCTAATAAATTAAGTGTATTTTAAATCACAAGACATTTTCTGTTAAAGCACTTCTTTTTTAAATATTAATTATTTTCAATCTTATATCTCGCTTATGGTTAGTCCAACATAAAAAATGCAAATAACTATTTTGTAGGAAATTTTATCAGCTTGAATTTTAGTAAAAAGATAAAAATTGATAGGAGTAACTGTTTTCGAGATATGAGCAAGAAACCAAAACACTGTTACCTTAATTAAGCGTTTGCATATAAGCAAATTTAGTACTATTAGTATTATTATTATTAATGTTATTGTTATTAATATGACGTTTAAAGACAACTTTGAAACCTTTAGTGACTTTTATGTCTTCTTCTTTTTCCTCTACTAAAGTGTTAGACACAATTAAATTAGTTTAATTTCAGTTTTTCAAACATTTTATTTTAAAGCAAATTTTTGTTAAATATTATTTATATCCAACTCTATAACTCGCTTATGGTTGGTCCTACAAGAAAAATGCAAATAACTATTTTGTAGGAAATTTTATCAGCTTTAATTTTGACAGAAAGATAAAAATTGATAGGAGTAACTGTTTTCGAGATATAAGCAAAAAACCAATAAGAAAACTGTGACTGTTACTGAACAAAAATGTAATTCAGTTTTCAATGTTTGAGACGAAGACGAAACTGCAGCATTTAAAAACGACTCTGAAGACTTCAGTGACTTTTATGTCACTTCCTTTTTCTTCTAATAAAGTATTGGACCCAATAAATTAAGTGTATTTTAAATCACAAGACATTTTCTGTTAAAGCACTTTTTTTTTAAATATTAATTATTTTCAATCATATATCTCGCTTATGGTTAGTCCTACATGAAAAATGCAAATAACTATTTTGTAGGAAATTTTATCAGCTTGAATTTTAGTAAAAAGATAAAAATTGATAGGAGTAACTGTTTTCGAGATATAAGCAAGAAACCAAAACACTGTTACCTTAATTAAGCGTTTGCATATAAGCAAATTTAGTACTATTAGTATTATTATTATTAATGTTATTGTTATTAATATGACAACTAAAGACAACTCTGAAACCTTTAGTGACTTTTATGTCTTTTCCTTTTTTCTCTACTAAAGTGTTAGACACAGTTAAATTAGTTTAATTTCAGTTTTTCAAACATTTTATTTTAAAGCAAATTTTTGTTAAATATTATTTATATCCAACTCTATAACTCGCTTATGGTTGGTCCTACAAGAAAAATGCAAATAACTATTTTGTAGAATATTTTATCAGCTTTAATTTTAAAAAAAAGACAAAAATTCATAGGAGTAACTGTTTTCGAGATATAAGCAAGAAACCAAAAAACTGTTACCTTAATAAAGCGCTTGCATATAAGCAGATTTAGTACTATTAGTATTATTATTATTAATGTTATTGTTATTAATATGACGACTAAAAACGATTCTGAAGACTTTGGTGACTTTTATGTCTTTTTCTTTTTTCTCTACTAAAGTGTTAGACACAATTAATTTAGTTTAATTTCAGTATTTCAAACATTTTATTTTTAAGCAAGTTTTTGTTAAATATTATTTATATCCAACTTTATAACTCGCTTATGGTTGGTCCTACAAGAAAAATGCAAATAACTATTTTGTAGGAAATGTTATCAGCTTTAATTTTGAAAGAAAGATAAAAATTGATAGGAGTAACTGTTTTCGAGATATAAGCAAAAAACCAAAGTAAAAACTGTTACCGTTTCAGAACAAAAATGTAATTCAGTTTTCAATGTTTGAGACGAAGACGAAAATGCAGCATTTAAAATCGACTCTGAAGACTTCAGTGACTTATATGTCACCCCCTTTTTTTTTTAATAAAGAATTGGACCTAATAAATTAAGTGTATTTTAAATCACAAGACATTTTCTGTTAAAGCACTTCTTTTTTAAATATTAATTATTTTCAATCTTATATCTCGCTTATGGTTAGTCCAACATAAAAAATGCAAATAACTATTTTGTAGGAAATTTTATCAGCTTGAATTTTAGTAAAAAGATAAAAATTGATAGGAGTAACTGTTTTCGAGATATGAGCAAGAAACCAAAACACTGTTACCTTAATTAAGCGTTTGCATATAAGCAAATTTAGTACTATTAGTATTATTATTATTAATGTTATTGTTATTAATATGACGTTTAAAGACAACTTTGAAACCTTTAGTGACTTTTATGTCTTCTTCTTTTTCCTCTACTAAAGTGTTAGACACAATTAAATTAGTTTAATTTCAGTTTTTCAAACATTTTATTTTAAAGCAAATTTTTGTTAAATATTATTTATATCCAACTCTATAACTCGCTTATGGTTGGTCCTACAAGAAAAATGCAAATAACTATTTTGTAGGAAATTTTATCAGCTTTAATTTTGACAGAAAGATAAAAATTGATAGGAGTAACTGTTTTCGAGATATAAGCAAAAAACCAATAAGAAAACTGTGACTGTTACTGAACAAAAATGTAATTCAGTTTTCAATGTTTGAGACGAAGACGAAACTGCAGCATTTAAAAACGACTCTGAAGACTTCAGTGACTTTTATGTCACTTCCTTTTTCTTCTAATAAAGTATTGGACCCAATAAATTAAGTGTATTTTAAATCACAAGACATTTTCTGTTAAAGCACTTTTTTTTTAAATATTAATTATTTTCAATCATATATCTCGCTTATGGTTAGTCCTACATGAAAAATGCAAATAACTATTTTGTAGGAAATTTTATCAGCTTGAATTTTAGTAAAAAGATAAAAATTGATAGGAGTAACTGTTTTCGAGATATAAGCAAGAAACCAAAACACTGTTACCTTAATTAAGCGTTTGCATATAAGCAAATTTAGTACTATTAGTATTATTATTATTAATGTTATTGTTATTAATATGACAACTAAAGACAACTCTGAAACCTTTAGTGACTTTTATGTCTTTTTCTTTTTCCTCTACTAAAGTGTTAGACTCAATTAATTTAGTTTAATTTCGGTTTTTCAAACATTTTATTTTAAAGCAAATTTTTGTTAAATATTATTTATATCCAACTCTATAACTCGCTTATGGTTGGTCCTACAAAAAAATGCAAATAACTATTTTGTAGGAAATTTTATTAGCTTTAATTTTGAAAAAAAGATAAAAATTGATAGGAGTAACTGTTTTCGAGATATAAGCAAGAAACCAAAAAAATGTTACGTTAATTAAGCGTTTGCATATAAGCAAATTTAGTACTATTAGTATTATTATTATTAATGTTATTGTTATTAATATGACGACTAAAGACGACTCTGAAACATTTAGTGACTTTTATGTCTTCTCCTTTTTCCTCTACTAAAGTGTTAGACACAATTAATTTAGTTTAATTCCGGTTTTTCAAGCATTTTATTTTAAAGCAAATTTTTGTTAAATATTATTTATATCCAACTCTATAACTCGTTTATGCTTGGTCCTACAAGAAAAATGTAAATAACTATTTTGTTGGAAATTTTATCAGCTTTAATTTTGAAAGAAAGATAAAATTTGATAGGAGTAACTGTTTTCGAGATATAAGCAAAAAACCAATAAGAAAACTGTAACTGTTACTGAACAAAAATGTAATTCAGTTTTCAATGTTTGAGACGAAGTCAAAAATGCAGCATTTAAAAACGACTCTGAAGACTTCAGTGACTTTTATGTCACCTCCTTTTTCTTCTAATAAAGTATTGGACCCAACAAATTAAGTGTATTTTAAATCACAAGACATTTTCTGTTAAAACACTTTTTTTTAATTAATAATTATTTTCAAACTTATATCTCGCTTATGGTTAGTTCTACATGAAAAATGCAAATAACTATTTTGTAGGAAATTTTATCACCTTTAATTTTGGTGAAAAAGTAAAAATTGATAGGAGTAACTGTTTTCGAGATATAGGCAAAAAACAAAAAAACTGTTACCTTAATTAAGCGCTTGCATATAAGCAAATTTAGTACTACTAGTATTGTTATTATAAATGTTATTGTTATTAATATGACGACTAAAGACAACTTTAAGACTTTAGTGACTTTTATGTCTCCTCCTTTTTCCTCTACTAAAGTGTTAGACACAATTAATTTAGTTTAATTTCGGTTTTTCAAACATTTTATTTTAAAGCAAATTTTTGTTAAATATTAAAAACTATAAAATGGCTTAGATTGCCTAAAAACACAGATCACACATGATCTTTTGCATAAAAATGAGAAAACGCTCATGTAACACACAAAATAAGCTCCATTTTTCCTTTTTAAAAGTATTATTATTATTATTACTTTTGTTACTATTACTATTATTATTATTATTATTATTATTATTATTATTATTGTTATTATTATTATTATTATTATTATTATTATTATTATTATTATTATTATTATTATTATTATTATTATTATTATTATTAAAAACTTATATTAAACAGACAGAAAACGTCGTATTCTGACACAACTTAAAACACAGATCACACATGATCTTTTGCATAGAAATGAGAAAACGCTCATATAACACAAAATAAGCTTCATTTTGGCTTAAAAAACTAAGCTTACTTTTACTACTACTATTATTTTTATTTTTATTATTATTACTATTATTACTATTATTTTTATTATTATTATTACTATTATTATTATTATTATTATTATTATTATTATTATTATTATTATTATTAATATTATTCTTATTAAAGACCGATTATAACTTTTGTATAGTAAATGTTTTTATACCAGTTTTAAAATGAGTTATTAATTTTAGACAATTTCTTGCCTAAAAACACAGATCACAGATGATCTCTTGCATAGAAATGAGAAAACGCTCAGATAACACAAAATAAGCATCATTTTTGCTTAGAAAAACTAAGCTTTAATTTAGAAAGAAATTTATTATTATAAGTATTATTATCATTATTATTATTATTATTATTATTATTATTATTATTATTGTTTCTTTTATTACTATTATTATTATTATTATTATTATTATTATTATTATTATTATTATTATTATTATTATTATTATTATTATTATTAACTTTTGTATAGTAAATGTTTTTATACCAGTTTTAAAATGAGTTATTAATTTTATTCAATTTCTTGCCTAAAAACACAGATCACAGATGATCTCTTGCATAGAAATGAGAAAACGCTCATATAACACACAAAATAAGCATCATTTTTGCTTAGAAAAACTAAGCTTTAATTTAGAAAGAAATTCATTATTATAAGTATTATTATCATTATTATTATTATTATTATTATTATTATTATTATTATTATTATTATTATTATTATTATTACTATTATTATTATTATTATTATTATTACTATTATTATTATTATTATTATTATTATTATTATTATTATTATTAACTTTTGTATAGTAAATGTTTTTATACCAGTTTTAAAATGAGTTATTAATTTTAGACAATTTCTTGCCTAAAAATACAGATCACAGATGATTTCTTGCATAGAAATGAGAAAGCGCTCATATAACACACAAAATAAGCTTCATTTTTGCTTAGAAAAACTAAGCTTTAATTTAGAAAGAAATTTATTATTATAAGTATTATTATCATTATTATTATTATTATTATTATTATTATTATTATTATTATTGTTTCTTTTATTACTATTATTATTATTATTATTATTATTATTATTATTATTATTATTATTATTATTATTATTATTATTAACTTTTGTATAGTAAATGTTTTTATACCAGTTTTAAAATGAGTTATTAATTTTATTCAATTTCTTGCCTAAAAACACAGATCACAGATGATCTCTTGCATAGAAATGAGAAAACGCTCATATAACACACAAAATAAGCATCATTTTTGCTTAGAAAAACTAAGCTTTAATTTAGAAAGAAATTCATTATTATAAGTATTATTATCATTATTATTATTATTATTATTATTATTATTATTATTATTATTATTATTATTATTATTATTATTATTATTATTACTATTATTATTATTACTATTATTATTATTATTATTATTATTATTATTGTTATTATTATTATTATTATTATTATTATTATTGTTATTATTATTATTATTATTAAAAACTTATATTAAACAGACAGAAAACGTCGTATTCTGACACAAAAAAACGAATTACGTTATAGACTTGACGAGAACGGCGTATCTCGGACTCTTATAGGACTCTTATAGGGTCAAAAATTATCAGTTTGGATTAAAACAAATTATTTTTGTTGACTCTCAGTCTGAATTGTTCATCAGTTCAAACAAAAACGGCTTACTTTAGACGATCTTTTGCTTTGAACAAAAAAACTTACATCGAACAGACTAAAAACGTATTAATCTGGCATAAAAGAGCAATTTATGTATCACTTTGGATAAAGGCAGCTAATCCTATTCGTTTCGTTGCTTAAAATAGACAAAATTGTTAATAAATCTAACAAAAACGCTGTATTCTAGCACAAAATACTAATTACATTATAGTTTCGACGAGAATAGCTTATTTGGAATGATTCTATGCTTCCAAACGAGTAAATTTTTAATAAACAGATGCCAAACATCATGTTTTGTCATATAAAGACATTTTATATTGCAGTTTGTATTAAAACAAAATATTTTCGTTGATTCTTTGTTAGAAGCAGCAAACCTAACATTAAAGAATCTGAAAACTTTGTATTCGGACACAAACCACCGAATTTTGTTTCAGTTTAGACAAAAACGGTTGATTTTCGACAATATTTTGCTTTGAACAAGAAAGCTTATATCAAACTGACTAAAAACGTCTTATTTTAGCACAAAACAAAAGATTTGCGTTATAGTCTTAAAGCTGATTCATGCCACAGTTTGGATAAAAACCAATTATTTTTGTTAATTCATTGTTACAAACAAGAAACCTTACATCAAAGAAACTGAAAACCCCTTATTTAGGCACAGAAATTCGAATTACGTTTCAGTCTGGACAAAAACTGCTTATTTTAGACGATCCTTTGTTTTGAACACGAAAACTTACATTAAAAAGATTAAAAACGTCTTATTCTGGCTGAAAACTGCAAATTATATATTACTCTAGATAAAAGCAATTTATCCTGATTACTCCTTTACTTAGAATAGAGTAAACTTGTATAAAACTTAATGAAAACTTTAAATTTCGTCTCAAAGAAATAATTTACGTTATAGTTTTGACCAGCACTGTTTATTTCAAACGAAATTATGATTCGAAACTAATGAACTTTTATGGGGCAGATGCAAAACCACATATTACCATATAAAGCGTTGTTTTAAAGCAAAGTATTACCTTTTGCAACAAGAAATTTCACGTCAAAGAAACTGAAAACTTCGTATCCATACATAAATATCTAATTACGTATCAGTTTAGGCAAATACAGCTTATTTTAAACGATTCCTTGCTATAAAAAAGAAAAATTTTATCAAGCATATTGAAAACGTCTTATTCTCGAAAATAAGAGCAAATTATGTATCAGTTTTAACAAAAGCGGATTACTCTGTTTGATTCTATGCTTAGAGTAGAGTAAACTACTATAAAACGTAATGAAAACTCTATATTCAAGCTCAAAAGAACAAATTACGATATAGTTTTGACAAAAAAAAATATTTCGGACGATTACATACTTCGAAGTAAGCAAACTTTAATTGAACATGTGCAAAAGCTAATACTTTGCTTTAAAATAATGATTTATGTGGTAATATGGTATTTTGCATCTGTCCTATAAAAGTTTACCCGTTTCGCTCCATTGAATCATTAGAAATAAATTATTTTGACACAACAACAACACAAATAATTTGTTTTTGTTTAAACTGTAACATAAGTCGCTTTTATAAAACGAACTAAGACGTTTGGCATCTGTTTAGTGAAAGTTTTCTCGTTTGGGGGCATAAAATCGTTTGAAATTAACAGTTCTGGTCAAAACTATTACGTAAATTATTTCTTTGTATCACTTTAAAGATTTGCGTTATAGTCTTGACGAGAACTGTTAATTTCAAACGATTCTATGCTTTGAAACCACTATACTTTCACTGAACAGAGACAAAACGTCTGATTTCGCCTTTAAAAAACGATTTATGTCACAGTTTGGATTAAAACCAATGATTTTCGTTTATTCATTGTTACAAACAAGAAACCTTACATCAAAGAAACTGAAAATCTCTTATTCAGGCCCAGAAAATCAAATTACGTTTCAGTCTGGACACAAATTGCTTATTTTAGACGATTCTTTCTTTTGAACACGAAAACTTACATTAAAAAGATTAAAAACTTCTTATTCTGGCTCAAAACTGCAAATTATGTATTACTTTGGATAAAAGCAGTTTATCCTGATTACTCCTTTGCTTAGAATAGAGCAAACTTGTATAAAACTTAATGAAAACTTTAAATTTCGTCTCAAAGAAATAATTTACGTTATAGTTTTGACCAGAACTGTTAATTTCAAACGATTTTATGCCCCCAAACGAGAAAACTTTCACTAAACAGATGCCAAACGTCTTAGTTCGTTTTATAAAAACGACATGTTACAGTTTAAACAAAAAAATTATTTTCGTTGTTGTGTCAAAATAATTTATTTCGAATGATTCAATGGAGCGAAACGAGTAAACTTTTATAGGACAGATGCAAAATACCATATTACCACATAAATCGTTATTTTAAAGCAAAGTATTAGCTTTTGCACTTGTTCAATTAAAGTTTGCTTACTTCGAAATATGTAGTCGTCCGAAATAATTTTTTTTTGTCAAAACTATAACGTAATTTGTTCTTTTGAGCTTGAATATAGAGTTTTCATTACGTTTTATAGTAGTTTACTCTACTCTAAGCATAGAATCAAACAGAGTAATCCGCTTTTGTTAAAACTGATACATAATTTGCTCTTATTTTCGAGAATAAGACATTTTCAATATGTTTGATAAAATTTTTCTTGTTTATAGCAAGGAATCGTTTAAAATAAGCTGTATTTGCCTAAACTGATACGTAATTCGATATTTGTGCATGGATACGATGTTTTCAGTTTCTTTGACGTGAAATTTCTTGTTGCAAAAGGTAATACTTTGCTTTAAAACAACGCTTTATATGGTAATATGTGGTTTTGCATCTGCCCCATAAAAGTTCATTAGTTTCGAATCATAATTTCGTTTGAAATAAACAGTGCTGGTCAAAACTATAACGTAAATTATTTCTTTGAGACGAAATTTAAAGTTTTCATTAAGTTTTATACAAGTTTACTCTATTCTAAGTAAAGGAGTAATCAGGATAAATTGCTTTTATCTAGAGTAATATATAATTTGCAGTTTTCAGCCAGAATAAGACGTTTTTAATCTTTTTAATGTAAGTTTTCGTGTTCAAAACAAAGGATCGTCTAAAATAAGCAGTTTTTGTCCAGACTGAAACGTAATTCGAATTTCGGTGCCTAAATAAGGGGTTTTCAGTTTCTTTGATGTAAGGTTTCTTGTTTGTAACAATGAATTAACAAAAATAATTGGTTTTTATCCAAACTGTGGCATGAATCAGCTTTAAGACTATAACGCAAATCTTTTGTTTTGTGCTAAAATAAGACGTTTTTAGTCAGTTTGATATAAGCTTTCTTGTTCAAAGCAAAATATTGTCGAAAATCAACCGTTTTTGTCTAAACTGAAACAAAATTCGGTGGTTTGTGTCCGAATACAAAGTTTTCAGATTCTTTAATGTTAGGTTTGCTGCTTCTAACAAAGAATCAACGAAAATATTTTGTTTTAATACAAACTGCAATATAAAATGTCTTTATAGGACAAAACATGATGTTTGGCATCTGTTTATTAAAAATTTACTCGTTTGGAAGCATAGAATCATTCCAAATAAGCTATTCTCGTCGAAACTATAATGTAATTAGTATTTTGTGCTAGAATACAGCGTTTTCGTTAGATTTATTAACAATTTTGTCTATTTTAAGCAATGAAACGAATAGGATTAGCTGCCTTTATCCAAAGTGATACATAAATTGCTCTTTTATGCCAGATTAATACGTTTTTAGTCTGTTCGATGTAAGTTTTCTTGTTCAAAGCAAAAGATCGTCTAAAGTAAGCCGTTTTTGTTTGAACTGATGAACAATTCAGACTGAGAGTCAACAAAAATAATTTGTTTTAATCCAAACTGATAATTTTTGACCCTATAAGAGTCCTATAAGAGTCCGAGATACGCCGTTCTCGTCAAGTCTATAACGTAATTCGTTTTTTTGTGTCAGAATACGACGTTTTCTGTCTGTTTAATATAAGTTTTTAATAATAATAATAATAATAACAATAATAATAATAATAATAATAATAATAACAATAATAATAATAATAATAATAATAATAATAATAATAATAATAATAATAATAATAATAATAATAATAATAATAATAATAATAATAATAATAAAAATAATAATAGAAATAAAAGTAAGCTTAGTTTTCTAAGCAAAAATGAAGCTTATTTTGTGTGTTATATGAGCGCTTTCTCATTTCTATGCAAGAAATTGTCTAAAATTAATAACTCATTTTAAAACTGGTATAAAAACATTTACTATACAAAAGTTAATAATAATAATAATAATAATAATAATAGTAATAATAATAATAATAATAATAGTAATAATAATAATAATAGTAATAAAAGAAATAATAATAATAATAATAATAATAATAATGATAATAATACTTATAATAATGAATTTCTTTCTAAATTAAAGCTTAGTTTTTCTAAGCAAAAATGATGCTTATTTTGTGTGTTATATGAGCGTTTTCTCATTTCTATGCAAGAGATCATCTGTGATCTGTGTTTTTAGGCAAGAAATTGAATAAAATTAATAACTCATTTTAAAACTGGTATAAAAACATTTACTATACAAAAGTTAATAATAATAATAATAATAATAATAATAATAATAATAGTAATAAAAGAAACAATAATAATAATAATAATAATAATAATAATAATAATAATGATAATAATACTTATAATAATAAATTTCTTTCTAAATTAAAGCTTAGTTTTTCTAAGCAAAAATGATGCTTATTTTGTGTTATCTGAGCGTTTTCTCATTTCTATGCAAGAGATCATCTGTGATCTGTGTTTTTAGGCAAGAAATTGTCTAAAATTAATAACTCATTTTAAAACTGGTATAAAAACATTTACTATACAAAAGTTATAATCGGTCTTTAATAATAATAATATTAATAATAATAATAATAATAATAATAATAATAGTAATAATAATAATAAAAATAATAGAAATAATAATAATAATAATAAAAATAAAAATAATAGTAGTAGTAAAAGTAAGCTTAGTTTTCTAAGCCAAAATGAAGCTTATTTTGTGTTATATGAGCGTTTTCTCATTTCTATGCAAAAGATCATGTGTGATCTGTGTTTTAAGTTGTGTCAGAATACGACGTTTTCTGTCTGTTTAATATAAGTTTTTAATAATAATAATAATAATAATAATAATAATAATAATAATAATAATAATAATAATAACAATAATAATAATAATAATAATAATAGTAATAGTAACAAAAGTAATAATAATAATAATACTTTTAAAAAGGAAAAATGGAGCTAATTTTGTGTGTTACATGAGCGTTTTCTCATTTTTATGCAAAAGATCATGTGTGATCTGTGTTTTTAGGCAATCTAAGCCATTTTATAGTTTTTAATATTTAACAAAAATTTGCTTTAAAATAAAATGTTTGAAAAACCGAAATTAAACTAAATTAATTGTGTCTAACACTTTAGTAGAGGAAAAAGGAGGAGACATAAAAGTCACTAAAGTCTTAAAGTTGTCTTTAGTCGTCATATTAATAACAATAACATTTATAATAACAATACTAGTAGTACTAAATTTGCTTATATGCAAGCGCTTAATTAAGGTAACAGTTTTTTTGTTTTTTGCCTATATCTCGAAAACAGTTACTCCTATCAAATTTTATCTTTCTTTCAAAATTAAAGCTGATAAAATTTCTAACAAAATAGTTATTTACATTTTTCTTGTAGGACCAAGCATAAACGAGTTATAGAGTTGGATATAAATAATATTTAACAAAAATTTGCTTTAAAATAAAATGCTTGAAAAACCGGAATTAATCTAAATTAATTGTGTCTAACACTTTAGTAGAGGAAAAAGGAGAAGACATAAAAGTCACTAAATGTTTCAGAGTCGTCTTTAGTCGTCATATTAATAACAATAACATTAATAATAATAATACTAATAGTACTAAATTTGCTTATATGCAAACGCTTAATTAACGTAACATTTTTTTGGTTTCTTGCTTATATCTCGAAAACAGTTACTCCTATCAATTTTTATCTTTTTTTCAAAATTAAAGCTAATAAAATTTCCTACAAAATAGTTATTTGCATTTTTTTGTAGGACCAACCATAAGCGAGTTATAGAGTTGGATATAAATAATATTTAACAAAAATTTGCTTTAAAATAAAATGTTTGAAAAACCGAAATTAAACTAAATTAATTGAGTCTAACACTTTAGTAGAGGAAAAAGAAAAAGACATTTAAGTCACTAAAGGTTTCAGAGTTGTCTTTAGTTGTCATATTAATAACAATAACATTAATAATAATAATACTAATAGTACTAAATTTGCTTATATGCAAACGCTTAATTAAGGTAACAGTGTTTTGGTTTCTTGCTTATGTCTCGAAAACAGTTACTCCTATCAATTTTTATCTTTATACTAAAATTCAAGCTGATAAAATTTCCTACAAAATAGTTATTTGCATTTTTCATGTAGGACTAACCATAAGCGAGATATATGATTGAAAATAATTAATATTTAAAAAAAAAGTGCTTTAACAGAAAATGTCTTGTGATTTAAAATACACTTAATTTATTGGGTCCAATACTTTATTAGAAGAAAAAGGAAGTGACATAAAAGTCACTGAAGTCTTCAGAGTCGTTTTTAAATGCTGCAGTTTCGTCTTCGTCTCAAACATTGAAAACTGAATTACATTTTTGTTCAGTAACAGTCACAGTTTTCTTATTGGTTTTTTGCTTATATCTCGAAAACAGTTACTCCTATCAATTTTTATCTTTCTGTCAAAATTAAAGCTGATAAAATTTCCTACAAAATAGTTATTTGCATTTTTCTTGTAGGACCAACCATAAGCGAGTTATAGAGTTGGATATAAATAATATATAACAAAAATTTGCTTTAAAATAAAATGTTTGAAAAACTGAAATTAAACTAATTTAATTGTGTCTAACACTTTAGTAGAGGAAAAAGAAGAAGACATAAAAGTCACTAAAGGTTTCAAAGTTGTCTTTAATCGTCATATTAATAACAATAACATTAATAATAATAATACTAATAGTACTAAATTTGCTTAAATGCAAACGCTTAATTAAGGTAACAGTGTTTTGGTTTCTTGCTCATATCTCGAAAACAGTTACTCCTATCAATTTTTATCTTTCTGTCAAAATTAAAGCTGATAAAATTTCCTACAAAATAGTTATTTGCATTTTTCTTGTAGGACCAACCATAAGCGAGTTATAGAGTTGGATATAAATAATATTTAACAAAAACTTGCTTAAAAATAAAATGTTTGAAATACTGAAATTAAACTAAATTAATTGTGTCTAACACTTTAGTTGAGAAAAAAGAAAAAAACATAAAAGTCACCAAAGTCTTCAGAATCGTTTTTAGTCGTCATATTAATAACAATAACATTAATAATAATAATACTAATAGTACTAAATCTGCTTATATGCAAGCGCTTTATTAAGGTAACAGTTTTTTGGTTTCTTGCTTATATCTCGAAAACAGTTACTCCTATGAATTTTTGTCTTTCTTTCAAAATTAAAGCTGATAAAATATTCTACAAAATAGTTATTTGCATTTTTCTTGTAGGACCAACCATAAGCGAGTTATAGAGTTGGATATAAATAATATTTAACAAAAATTTGCTTTAAAATAAAATGTTTGAAAAACTGAAATTAAACTAATTTAACTGTGTCTAACACTTTAGTAGAGAAAAAAGGAAAAGACATAAAAGTCACTAAAGGTTTCAGAGTTGTCTTTAGTTGTCATATTAATAACAATAACATTAATAATAATAATACTAATAGTACTAAATTTGCTTATATGCAAACGCTTAATTAAGGTAACAGTGTTTTGGTTTCTTGCTTATATCTCGAAAACAGTTACTCCTATCAATTTTTATCTTTTTACTAAAATTCAAGCTGATAAAATTTCCTACAAAATAGTTATTTGCATTTTTCATGTAGGACTAACCATAAGCGAGATATATGATTGAAAATAATTAATATTTAAAAAAAAAGTGCTTTAACAGAAAATGTCTTGTGATTTAAAATACACTTAATTTATTGGGTCCAATACTTTATTAGAAGAAAAAGGAAGTGACATAAAAGTCACTGAAGTCTTCAGAGTCGTTTTTAAATGCTGCAGTTTCGTCTTCGTCTCAAACATTGAAAACCGGATTACATTTTTGTTCAGTAACAGTCACAGTTTTCTTATTGGTTTTTTGCTTATATCTCGAAAACAGTTACTCCTATCAATTTTTATTTTTCTTTCAAAATTAAAGCTGATAAAATTTCCTACAAAATAGTTATTTGCATTTTTCTTGTAGGACCAACCATAAGCGAGTTATAGAGTTGGATATAAATAATATTTAACAAAAATTTGCTTTAAAATAAAATGTTTGAAAAACTGAAATTAAACTAATTTAATTGTGTCTAACACTTTAGTAGAGGAAAAAGAAGAAGACATAAAAGTCACTAAAGGTTTCAAAGTTGTCTTTAATCGTCATATTAATAACAATAACATTAATAATAATAATACTAATAGTACTAAATTTGCTTATATGCAAACGCTTAATTAAGGTAACAGTGTTTTGGTTTCTTGCTCATATCTAGAAACAGTTACTCCTATCAATTTTTATCTTTTTACTAAAATTCAAGCTGATAAAATTTCCTACAAAATAGTTATTTGCATTTTTTGTGTAGGACTAACCATAAGCGAGATATAAGATTGAAAATAATTAATATTTAAAAAAGAAGTGCTTTAACAGAAAATGTCTTGTGATTTAAAATACACTTAATTTATTAGGTCCAATACTTTATTAAAAAAAAAGGGGGTGACATATAAGTCACTGAAGTCTTCAGAGTCGATTTTAAATGCTGCATTTTCGTCTTCGTCTCAAACATTGAAAACTGAATTACATTTTTGTTCTGAAACGGTAACAGTTTTTACTTTGGTTTTTTGCTTATATCTCGAAAACAGTTACTCCTATCAATTTTTATCTTTCTTTCAAAATTAAAGCTGATAACATTTCCTACAAAATAGTTATTTGCATTTTTCTTGTAGGACCAACCATAAGCGAGTTATAAAGTTGGATATAAATAATATTTAACAAAAACTTGCTTAAAAATATAATGTTTGAAATACTGAAATTAAACTAAATTAATTGTGTCTAACACTTTAGTAGAGAAAAAAGAAAAAGACATAAAAGTCACCAAAGTCTTCAGAATCGTTTTTAGTCGTCATATTGATAACAATAACATTAATAATAATAATACTAATAGTACTAAATCTGCTTATATGCAAGCGCTTTATTAAGGTAACAGTTTTTTGGTTTCTTGCTTATATCTCGAAAACAGTTACTCCTATGAATTTTTGTCTTTCTTTCAAAATTAAAGCTGATAAAATATTCTACAAAATAGTTATTTGCATTTTTCTTGTAGGACCAACCATAAGCGAGTTATAGAGTTGGATATAAATAATATTTAACAAAAATTTGCTTTAAAATAAAATGTTTGAAAAACTGAAATTAAACTAATTTAACTGTGTCTAACACTTTAGTAGAGAAAAAAGAAAAAAACATAAAAGTCACTAAAGGTTTCAGAGTTGTCTTTAGTTGTCATATTAATAACAATAACATTAATAATAATAATACTAATAGTACTAAATTTGCTTATATGCAAACGCTTAATTAAGGTAACAGTGTTTTGGTTTCTTGCTTATATCTCGAAAACAGTTACTCCAATCAATTTTTATCTTTTTACTAAAATTCAAGCTGATAAAATTTCCTACAAAATAGTTATTTGCATTTTTCATGTAGGACTAACCATAAGCGAGATATATGATTGAAAATAATTAATATTTAAAAACAAAGTGCTTTAACAGAAAATGTCTTGTGATTTAAAATACACTTAATTTATTGGGTCCAATACTTTATTAGAAGAAAAAGGAAGTGACATAAAAGTCACTGAAGTCTTCAGAGTCGTTTTTAAATGCTGCAGTTTCGTCTTCGTCTCAAACATTGAAAACCGAATTACATTTTTGTTCAGTAACAGTCACAGTTTTCTTATTGGTTTTTTGCTTATATCTCGAAAACAGTTACTCCTATCAATTTTTATCTTTTTTTCAAAATTAAAGCTGATAAAATTTCCTACAAAATAGTTATTTGCGTTTTTCTTGTAGGACCAACCATAAGCGAGTTATAGAGTTGGATATAAATAATATTTAACAAAAATTTGCTTTAAAATAAAATGTTTGAAAAACTGAAATTAAACTAATTTAATTGTGTCTAACACTTTAGTAGAGGAAAAAGAAGAAGACATAAAAGTCACTAAAGGTTTCAAAGTTGTCTTTAATCGTAATATTAATAACAATAACATTAATAATAATAATACTAATAGTACTAAATTTGCTTATATGCAAACGCTTAATTAAGGTAACAGTGTTTTGGTTTCTTGCTTATATCTCGAAAACAGTTACTCCTATCAATTTTTATCTTTTTACTAAAATTAAAGCTGATAAAATTTCCTACAAAATAGTTAATTGCATTTTTAATGTAGGACTAACCATAAGCGAGATATAAGTTTGAAAATAATTAAAATTTAAAAAAAAGTGCTTCAACAGAAAATGTCTTGTGATTTAAAATACACTTAATTTATTGGGTCCAATACTTTATTAGAAGAAAAAAGAGGTGACAGAAAGGTCACTGAAGTCTTTAGAGTCGTTTGTAAATGCTGCATTTTCGTCTTCGTCTCAAACATTGAAAACTGAATTACATTTTTGTTCAGTAACTGTTACAGTTTTCTTATTAGTTTTTTGCTTATATCTCGAAAACAGTTACTCCTATCAATTTTTATCTTTCTTTTAAAATTAAAGCTGATAAAGCTTCCTACAAAATAGTTGTTTGCATTTTTCTTGTAGGACCAACCATAAGCGAGTTATAGAGTTGGATATAAATAATAATTAACAAAAATTTGCTTTAAATAAAATGTTTGAAAAACCTAAATTAAACTAAATTAATTGAGTCTAACACTTTAGTAGAGAAAAAAGAAAAAGACATAAAAGTCACCAAAGTCTTCAGAATCGTATTTAGTCGTCATATTAATAACAATAACATTATTAATAATAATACTAATAGTACTAAATCTGCTTATATGCAAGCGCTTTATTAAGGTAACAGTTTTTTGGTTTCTTGCTTATATCTCAAAAACAGTTACTCCTATCAATTTTTATCTTTTTTTCAAAATTAAAGCTGATAAAATTTCCTACAAAATAGTTATTTGCATTTTTCTTGTAGGACCAACCATAAGCGAGTTATAGAGTTGGATATAAATAATATTTAACAAAAATTTGCTTTAAAATAAAATGTTTGAAAAACTGAAATTAAACTAATTTAATTGTGTCTAACACTTTAGTAGAGGAAAAAGAAGAAGACATAAAAGTCACTAAAGATTTCAAAGTTGTCTTTAATCGTCATATTAATAACAATAACATTAATAATAATAATACTAATAGTACTAAATTTGCTTATATGCAAACGCTTAATTAAGGTAACAGTGTTTTGGTTTCTTGCTCATATCTCAAAAACAGTTACTCCTATCAATTTTTATCTTTTTACTAAAATTCAAGCTGATAAAATTTCCTACAAAATAATTATTTGCATTTTTTATGTAGGACTAACCATAAGCGAGATATAAGATTGAAAATAATTAATATTTAAAAAAGAAGTGCTTTAACAGAAAATGTCTTGTGATTTAAAATACACTTAATTTATTAGGTCCAATACTTTATTAGAAAAAAAGGGGGTGACATATAAGTCACTGAAGTCTTCAGAGTCGATTTTAAATGCTGCATTTTCGTCTTCGTCTCAAACATTGAAAACTGAATTATATTTTTGTTCTGAAACGGTAACAGTTTTTACTTTGGTTTTTGCTTATATCTCGAAAACAGTTACTCCTATCAATTTTTATCTTTCCTTTAAAATTAAAGCTGATAAAGCTTCCTACAAAATAGTTGTTTGCATTTTTCTTGTAGGACCAACCATAAGCGAGTTATAGAGTTGGATATAAATAATAATTAACAAAAATTTGCTTTAAATAAAATGTTTGAAAAACCTAAATTAAACTAAATTAATTGTGTCTAACACTTTAGTAGAGAAAAAACGAAAAGACATAAAAGTCACTAAAGGTTTCAGAGTTGTCTTTAGTTGTCATATTAATAACAATAACATTAATAATAATAATACTAATAGTTCTAAATTTGCTTATATGCAAACGCTTAATTAAGGTAACAGTGTTTTGGTTTCTTGCTTATATCTCGAAAACAGTTACTCCTATCAATTTTTATCTTTTTACTAAAATTCAAGCTGATAAAATTTCCTACAAAATAGTTATTTGCATTTTTCATGTAGGACTAACCATAAGCGAGATATATGATTAAAAATAATTAATATTTAAAAAAAAAGTGCTTTAACAGAAAATGTCTTGTGATTTAAAATACACTTAATTTATTGGGTCCAATACTTTATTAGAAGAAAAAGGAAGTGACATAAAAGTCACTGAAGTCTTCAGAGTCGTTTTTAAATGCTGCAGTTTCGTCTTCGTCTCAAACATTGAAAACTGAATTACATTTTTGTTCAGTAACAGTCACAGTTTTCTTATTGGTTTTTTGCTTATATCTCGAAAACAGTTACTCCTATCAATTTTTATCTTTCTGTCAAAATTAAAGCTGATAAAATTTCCTACAAAATAAATAATTGCATTTTTCTTGTAGGACCAACCATAAGCGAGTTATAGAGTTGGATATAAATAATATTTAACAAAAATTTGCTTTAAAATAAAATGTTTGAAAAACTGAAATTAAACTAATTTAATTGTGTCTAACACTTTAGTAGAGGAAAAAGAAGAAGACATAAAAGTCACTAAAGGTTTCAAAGTTGTCTTTAATCGTCATATTAATAACAATAACATTAATAATAATAATACTAATAGTACTAAATTTGCTTATATGCAAACGCTTAATTAAGGTAACAGTGTTTTGGTTTCTTGCTCATATCTCGAAAACAGTTACTCCTATCAATTTTTATCTTTCTTTCAAAATTAAAGCTGATAACATTTCCTACAAAATAGTTATTTGCATTTTTCTTGTGGGACCAACCATAAGCGAGTTATAAAGTTGGATATAAATAATATTTAACAAAAACTTTCTTAAAAATAAAATGTTTGAAATACTGAAATTAAACTAAATTAATTGTGTCTAACACTTTAGTAGAGAAAAAAGAAAAAGACATAAAAGTCACCAAAGTCTTCAGAATCGTTTTTAGTCGTCATATTAATAACAATAACATTAATAATAATAATACTAATAGTACTAAATCTGCTTATATGCAAGCGCTTTATTAAGGTAACAGTTTTTTGGTTTCTTGCTTATATCTCGAAAACAGTTACTCCTATGAATTTTTGTCTTTTTTTCAAAATTAAAGCTGATAAAATTTCCTACAAAATAGTTATTTGCATTTTTCTTGTAGGACCAACCATAAGCGAGTTATAGAGTTGGATATAAATAATTTTTAACAAAAATTTGCTTTAAAATAAAATGTTTGAAAAACTGAAATTAAACTAATTTAATTGTGTCTAACACTTTAGTAGAGGAAAAAGGAAAAGACATAAAAGTCACTAAAGGTTTCAGAGTTGTCTTTAGTTGTCATATTAATAACAATAACATTAATAATAATAATACTAATAGTACTAAATTTGCTTATATGCAAACGCTTAATTAAGGTAACAGTGTTTTGGTTTCTTGCTTATATCTCGAAAACAGTTACTCCTATCAATTTTCATCTTTTTACTAAAATTCAAGCTGATAAAATTTCCTATAAAATAGTTATTTGCATTTTTCATGTAGGACTAACCATAAGCGAGATATATGATTGAAAATAATTAATATTTAAAAAATAAGTGCTTTAACAGAAAATGTCTTGTGATTTAAAATACACTTAATTTATTGGGTCCAATACTTTATTAGAAGAAAAAGGAAGTGACATAAAAGTCACTGAAGTCATCAGAGTCGTTTTTAAATGCTGCAGTTTCGTCTTCGTCTCAAACATTGAAAACTGAATTACATTTTTGTTCAGTAACAGTCACAGTTTTCTTATTGGTTTTTTGCTTATATCTCGAAAACAGTTACTCCTATCAATTTTTATCTTTCTTTCAAAATTAAAGCTGATAACATTTCCTACAAAATAGTTATTTGCATTTTTCTTGTGGGACCAACCATAAGCGAGTTATAAAGTTGGATATAAATAATATTTAACAAAAACTTGCTTAAAAATAAAATGTTTGAAATACTGAAATTAAACTAAATTAATTGTGTCTAACACTTTAGTAGAGAAAAAAAAAAGACATAAAAGTCACCAAAGTCTTCAGAATCGTTTTTAGTCGTCATATTAATAACAATAACATTAATAATAATATTACTAATAGTACTAAATCTGCTTATATGCAAGCGCTTTATTAAGGTAACAGTTTTTTGGTTTCTTGCTTATATCTCGAAAACAGCTACTCCTATAAATTTTTGTCTTTTTTTCAAAATTAAAGCTGATAAAATTTCCTACAAAATAGTTATTTGCATTTTTCTTGTAGGACCAACCATAAGCGAGTTATAGAGTTGGATATAAATACTTTTTAACAAAAATTTGCTTTAAAATAAAATGTTTGAAAAACTGAAATTAAACTAATTTAATTGTGTCTAACACTTTAGTAGAGGAAAAAGGAAAAGACATAAAAGTCACTAAAGGTTTCAGAGTTGTCTTTAGTTGTCATATTAATAACAATAACATTAATAATAATAATACTAATAGTACTAAATTTGCTTATATGCAAACGCTTAATTAAGGTAACAGTGTTTTGGTTTCTTGCTTATATCTCGAAAACAGTTACTCCTATCAATTTTTATCTTTTTACTAAAATTCAAGCTGATAAAATTTCCTATAAAATAGTTATTTGCATTTTTCATGTAGGACTAACCATAAGCGAGATATATGATTGAAAATAATTAATATTTGAAAAAAAAATTGCTTTAACAGAAAATGTCTTGTGATTTAAAATACACTTAATTTATTGGGTCCAATACTTTATTAGAAGAAAAAGGAAGTGACATAAAAGTCACTGAAGTCTTCAGAGTCGTTTTTAAATGCTGCAGTTTCGTCTTCGTCTCAAACATTGAAAACTTAATTACATTTTTGTTCAGTAACAGTCACAGTTTTCTTATTGGTTTTTTGCTTATATCTCGAAAACAGTTACTCCTATCAATTTTTATCTTTCTGTCAAAATTAAAGCTGATAAAATTTCCTACAAAATAGTTATTTGCATTTTTCTTGTAGGACCAACCATAAGCGAGTTATAGAGTTGGATATAAATAATATTTAACAAAAATTTGCTTTAAAATAAAATGTTTGAAAAACTGAAATTAAACTAATTTAATTGTGTCTAACACTTTAGTAGAGGAAAAAGAAGAAGACATAAAAGTCACTAAAGGTCTCAAAGTTGTCTTTAATCGTCATATTAATAACAATAACATTAATAATAATAATACTAATAGTACTAAATTTGCTTATATGCAAACGCTTAATTAAGGTAACAGTGTTTTGGTTTCTTGCTCATATCTCGAAAACAGTTACTCCTATCAACTTTTATCTTTTTACTAAAATTCAAGCTGATAAAATTTCCTACAAAATAATTATTTGCATTTTTTATGTAGGACTAACCATAAGCGAGATATAAGATTGAAAATAATTAATATTTAAAAAAGAAGTGCTTTAACAAAAAATGTCTTGTGATTTAAAATACACTTAATTTATTAGGTCCAATACTTTATTAGAAAAAAAAGGGAGTGACATATAAGTCACTGAAGTCTTCAGAGTCGATTTTAAATGCTGCATTTTCGTCTTCGTCTCAAACAATGAATACTGAATTACATTTTTGTTCTGAAACGGTAACAGTTTTTACTTTGGTTTTTTGCTTATATCTCGAAAACAGTTACTCCTATCAATTTTTTTCTTTCTTTCAAAATTAAAGCTGATAACATTTCCTACAAAATAGTTATTTGCATTTTTCTTGTAGGACCAACCATAAGCGAGTTATAAAGTTGGATATAAATAATATTTAACAAAAACTTGCTTAAAAATAAAATGTTTGAAATACTGAAATTAAACTAAATTAATTGTGTCTAACACTTTAGTAGAGAAAAAAGAAAAAGACATAAAAGTCACCAAAGTCTTCAAAACCGTTTTTAGTCGTCATATTAATAACAATAACATTAATAATAATAATACTAATAGTACTAAATCTGCTTATATGCAAGCGCTTTATTAAGGTAACAGTTTTTTGGTTTCTTGCTTATATCTCGAAAACAGTTACTCCTATGAATAGTTATTTGCATTTTTCTTGTAGGACCAACCATAAGCGAGTATAGAGTTGGATATAAATAATATTTGACAAAAATTTGCTTTAAAATAAAATGTTTGAAAAACTGAAATTAAACTAATTTAATTGTGTCTAACACTTTCGTAGAGGAAAAAGAAGAAGACAAGAAAGACAAAAATTCATAGGAGTAACTGTTTTCGAGATATAAGCAAGAAACCAAAAAACTGTTACCTTAATAAAGCGCTTGCATATAAGCAGATTTAGTACTATTAGTATTATTATTATTAATGTTATTGTTATTAATATGACGACTAAAAACGATTCTAAAGACTTTGGTGACTTTTATGTCTTTTTCTTTTTTCTCTACTAAAGTGTTAGACACAATTAATTTAGTTTAATTTCAGTTTTTCAAACATTTTATTTTAAAGCAAATTTTTGTTAAATATTATTTATATCCAACTCTATACTCGCTTATGGTTGGTCCTACAAGAAAAATGCAAATAACTATTTTGTAGGAAATGTTATCAGCTTTAATTTTGAAAGAAAGATAAAATCTGATAGGAGTAACTGTTTTCGAGATATAAGCAAAAAACCAAAGTAAAAACTGTTACCGTTTCAGAACAAAAATGTAATTCAGTTTTCAATGTTTGAGACGAAAACGAAAATGCAGCATTTAAAATCAACCCTGAAGACTTCAGTGACTTATATGTCACCCCCTTTTTTTTTTAATAAAGTATTGGACCTAATAAATTAAGTGTATTTTAAATTACAAGACATTTTCTGTTAAAGCACTTTTTTTTTAAATATTAATTATTTTCAATCTTATATCTCGCTTATGGTTAGTCCTACATAAAAAATGCAAATAACTATTTTGTAGGAAATTTTATCAGCTTGAATTTTAGTAAAAAGATAAAAATTGATAGGAGTAACTGTTTTCGAGATATGAGCAAGAAACCAAAACACTGTTACCTTAATTAAGCGTTTGCATATAAGCAAATTTAGTACTATTAGTATTATTATTATTAATGTTATTGTTATTAATATGACGTTTAAAGACAACTTTGAAACCTTTAGTGACTTTTATGTCTTTTTCTTTTTCCTCTACTAAAGTGTTAGACACAATTAAATGAGTTTAATTTCAGTTTTTCAAACATTTTATTTTAAAGCAAATTTTTGTTAAATATTATTTATATCCAACTCTATAACTCGCTTATGGTTGGTCCTACAAGAAAAATGCAAATAACTATTTTGTAGGAAATTTTATCAGCTTTAATTTTGAAAGAAAGATAAAAATTGATAGGAGTAACTGTTTTCGAGATATAAGCAAAAAACCAATAAGAAAACTGTGACTGTTACTGAACAAAAATGTAATTCGGTTTTCAATGTTTGAGACGCAGACGAAACTGCAGCATTTAAAAACGACTCTGAAGACTTCAGTGACTTTTATGTCACTTCCTTTTTCTTCTAATAAAGTATTGGACCCAATAAATTAAGTGTATTTTAAATCACAAGACATTTTCTGTTAAAGCACTTTTTTTTTAAATATTAATTATTTTCAATCATATATCTCGCTTATGGTTAGTCCTACATGAAAAATGCAAATAACTATTTTGTAGGAAATTTTATCAGCTTGAATTTTAGTAAAAAGATAAAAATTGATAGGAGTAACTGTTTTCGAGATATAAGCAAGAAACCAAAACACTGTTACCTTAATTAAGCGTTTGCATATAAGCAAATTTAGTACTATTAGTATTATTATTATTAATGTTATTGTTATTAAAATGACAACTAAAGACAACTCTGAAACCTTTAGTGACTTTTATGTCTTTTCCTTTTTTCTCTACTAAAGTGTTAGACACAGTTAAATTAGTTTAATTTCCGTTTTTCAAACATTTTATTTTAAAGCAAATTTTTGTTAAATATTATTTATATCCAACTCTATAACTCGCTTATGGTTGGTCCTACAAGAAAAATGCAAATAACTATTCTGTAGAATATTTTATCAGCTTTAATTTTGAAAGAAAGACAAAAATTCATAGGAGTAACTGTTTTCGAGATATAAGCAAGAAACCAAAAAACTGTTACCTTAATAAAGCGCTTGCATATAAGCAGATTTAGTACTATTAGTATTATTATTATTAATGTTATTGTTATTAATATGACGACTAAAAACGATTCTGAAGACTTTGGTGACTTTTATGTCTTTTTCTTTTTTCTCTACTAAAGTGTTAGACACTATTAATTTAGTTTAATTTCAGTATTTCAAACCTTTTATTTTTAAGCAAGTTTTTGTTAAATATTATTTATATCCAACTTTATAACTCGCTTATGGTTGGTCTTACAAGAAAAATGCAAATAACTATTTTGTAGGAAATGTTATCAGCTTTAATTTTGAAAGAAAGATAAAAATTGATAGGAGTAACTGTTTTCGAGATATAAGCAAAAAACCAAAGTAAAAACTGTTACCGTTTCAGAACAAAAATGTAATTCAGTTTTCAATGCTTGAGACGAAGACGAAAATGCAGCATTTAAAATCGACTTTGAAGACTTCAGTGACTTATATGTCACCCCCTTTTTTTTTTAATAAAGTATTGGACCTAATAAATTAAGTGTATTTTAAATCACAAGACATTTTCTGTTAAAGCACTTCTTTTTTAAATATTAATTATTTTCAATCTTATATCTCGCTTATGGTTAGTCCTACATAAAAAATGCAAATAACTATTTTGTAGGAAATGTTATCAGCTTGAATTTTAGTAAAAAGATAAAAATTGATAGGAGTAACTGTTTTCGAGATATGAGCAAGAAACCAAAACACTGTTACCTTAATTAAGCGTTTGCATATAAGCAAATTTAGTACTATTAGTATTATTATTATTAATGTTATTGTTATTAATATGACGATTAAAGACAACTTTGAAACCTTTAGTGACTTTTATGTCTTCTTCTTTTTCCTCTACTAAAGTGTTAGACAAAATTAAATTAGTTTAATTTCAGTTTTTCAAACATTTTATTTTAAAGCAAATTTTTGTTAAATATTATTTATATCCAACTCTATAACTCGCTTATGGTTGGTCCTACAAGAAAAATGCAAATAACTATTTTGTAGGAAATTTTATCAGCTTTAATTTTGAAAGAAAGATAAAAATTGATAGGAGTAACTGTTTTCGAGATATAAGCAAAAAACCAATAAGAAAACTGTGACTGTTACTGAACAAAAATGTAATTCGGTTTTCAATGTTTGAGACGCAGACGAAACTGCAGCATTTAAAAACGACTCTGAAGACTTCAGTGACTTTTATGTCACTTCCTTTTTCTTCTAATAAAGTATTGGACCCAATAAATTAAGTGTATTTTAAATCACAAGACATTTTCTGTTAAAGCACTTTTTTTTTAAATATTAATTATTTTCAATCATATATCTCGCTTATGGTTAGTTCTACATGAAAAATGCAAATAACTATTTTGTAGGAAATTTTATCAGCTTGAATTTTAGTAAAAAGATAAAAATTGATAGGAGTAACTGTTTTCGAGATATAAGCAAGAAACCAAAACACTGTTACCTTAATTAAGCGTTTGCATATAAGCAAATTTAGTACTATTAGTATTATTATTATTAATGTTATTGTTATTAATATGACAACTAAAGACAACTCTGAAACCTTTAGTGACTTTTATGTCTTTTCCTTTTTTCTCTACTAAAGTGTTAGACACAGTTAAATTAGTTTAATTTCCGTTTTTCAAACATTTTATTTTAAAGCAAATTTTTGTTAAATATTATTTATATCCAACTCTATAACTCGCTTATGGTTGGTCCTACAAGAAAAATGCAAATAACTATTCTGTAGAATATTTTATCAGCTTTAATTTTGAAAAAAAGACAAAAATCCATAGGAGTAACTGTTTTCGAGATATAAGCAAGAAACCAAAAAACTGTTACCTTAATAAAGCGCTTGCATATAAGCAGATTTAGTACTATTAGTATTATTATTATTAATGTTATTGTTATTAATATGACGACTAAAAACGATTCTGAAGACTTTGGTGACTTTTATGTCTTTTTCTTTTTTCTCTACTAAAGTGTTAGACACAATTAATTTAGTTTAATTTCAGTATTTCAAACATTTTATTTTTAAGCAAGTTTTTGTTAAATATTATTTATATCCAACTTTATAACTCGCTTATGGTTGGTCTTACAAGAAAAATGCAAATAACTATTTTGTAGGAAATGTTATCAGCTTTAATTTTGAAAGAAAGATAAAAATTGATAGGAGTAACTGTTTTCGAGATATAAGCAAAAAACCAATAAGAAAACTGTGACTGTTACTGAACAAAAATGTAATTCAGTTTTCAATGTTTGAGACGAAGACGAAAATGCAGCATTTAAAATCGACTCTGAAGACTTCAGTGACTTATATGTCACCCCCTTTTTTTTTTAATAAAGTATTGGACCTAATAAATTAAGTGTATTTTAAATCACAAGACATTTTCTGTTAAAGCACTTCTTTTTTAAATTTTAATTATTTTCAATCTTATATCTCGCTTATGGTTAGTCCTACATAAAAAATGCAAATAACTATTTTGTAGGAAATTTTATCAGCTTGAATTTTAGTAAAAAAATAAAAATTGATAGGAGTAACTGTTTTCGAGATATGAGCAAGAAACCAAAACACTGTTACCTTAATTAAGCGTTTGCATATAAGCAAATTTAGTACTATTAGTATTATTATTATTAATGTTATTGTTATTAATATGACGATTAAAGACAACTTTGAAACTTTTAGTGACTTTTAAGTCTTCTTCTTTTTCCTCTACGAAAGTGTTAGACACAATTAAATTAGTTTAATTTCAGTTTTTCAAACATTTTATTTTAAAGCAAATTTTTGTTAAATATTATTTATATCCAACTCTATAACTCGCTTATGGTTGGTCCTACAAGAAAAATGGAAATAACCATTTTGTAGGAAATTTTATCAGCTTTAATTGTGAAAGAAAGATAAAATTTGATAGGAGTAACTGTTTTCGAGATATAAGCAAAAAACCAATAAGAAAACTGTAACTGTTACTGAACAAAAATGTAATTCAGTTTTCAATGTTTGAGACGAAGACAAAAATGCAGCATTTAAAAACGACTCTGAAGACTTCAGTGACTTTTATGTCACCTCCTTTTTCTTCTAATACAGTATTGGACCCAATAAATTAAGTGTATTTTATAAATCACAAGACATTTTCTGTTAAAACACTTTTTTTTAATTATTAATTATTTTTAAACTTATATCTCGCTTATGGTTAGTTCTACATGAAAAATGCAAATAACTATTTTGTAGGAAATTTTATCACCTTAATTTTAGTGAAAAAGTAAAAATTGATAGGAGTAACTGTTTTCGAGATATAAGCAAAAAACAAAAAAACTGTTACCTTAATTAAGCGCTTGCATATAAGCAAATTTAGTACTACAAGTATTGTTATTATAAATTTTATTGTTATTAATATGACGACTAAAGACAACTCTAAGACTTTAGTGACTTTTATGTCTCCTCCTTTTTTCTCTACTAAAGTGTTAGACACACTTAATTTAGTTTAATTTCAGTTTTTCAAACATTTTATTTTAATGCAAATTTTTGTTAAATATTAAAAACTATTAAATGGCTTAGATTGCCTAAAAACACAGATCACACATGATCTTTTGCATAGAAATGAGAAAACGCTCATGTAACACACAAAATAAGCTCCATTTTTCCTTATTAAAAGTATTATTATTATTATTACTTTTGTTACTATTACTATTATTATTATTATTATTATTATTATTATTATTGTTATTATTATTATTATTATTATTATTATTATTATTATTATTATTATTATTATTATTATTATTATTATTATTATTATTATTATTATTATTATTATTATTATTATTAACTTCTGTATAGTAAATGTTTTTATACCAGTTTTAAAATGAGTTATTAATTTTAGCCAATTTCTTGCCTAAAAACTACCAAATGGCTTAGATTGCCTAAAAACACAGATCACACATGATCTTTTGCATAGAAATGAGAAAAGCTCATATAACACAAAATAAGCTTCGTTTTTGCTTAGAAAACTAAGCTTACTTTTATTACTACTATTATTATTATTTTTATTATTATTATTATTATTACTATTATTTTTATTATTATTATTACTATTATTATTATTATTATTATTATTATTATTATTATTATTAATATTATTATTATTAAAAACCGATTATAACTTTTGTATAGTAAATGTTTTTATACCAGTTTTAAAATGAGTTATTAATTTTAGACAATTTCTTGCCTAAAAAAACAGATCACAGATGATCTCTTGCATAGAAATGAGAAAACGCTCAGATAACACAAAATAAGCTTCATTTTTCCTTAGAAAAACTAAGCTTTAATTTAGAAAGAAATTCATTATTATAAGTATTATTATTATTATTATTATTATTATTATTATTATTATTATTTTTATTATTATTATTATTATCATTATTATTACTTTTATTACTATTATTATTATTATTATTAAAAACCGATTATAACTTTTGTATAGTAAATGTTTTTATTGTATTTTAAATCACAAGGCATTTTGATAGGAGTAACTGTTTTCGAGATATAAGCAAGAAACCAAAAAACTGTTACCTTAATTAAGCGCTTGCATATAAGCAAATTTAGTAATATTAGTATTATTAATATTAATGTTATTGTTATTAATGTGACGATTAAAAACGACTCTTAAGACTTTGGTGACTTTTATGTCTTCTCCTTTTTCCTCTACTAAAGTGTTAGTCTTAATTTAGTTTAATTTCGGTTTTTCAAACATTTTATTTTAAAGCAAATTTTTGTTAAAGATTATTTATATCCAACTCTATAACTCGCTTATGGTTGGTCCTACAAAAAAATGCAAATAACTATTTTGTAGGAAATTTTATCAGCTTTAATTTTGAAAAAAAGATAAAAATTGATAGGAGTAACTGTTTTCGAGATATAAGCAAGAAACCAAAAAACTGTTACCTTAATTAAGCGTTTGCATATAAGCAAATTTAGTACTATTAGTATTATTATTATTAATGTTATTGTTATTAATATGACGACTAAAGACGACTCTGAAACATTTAGTGACTTTTATGTCTTCTCCTTTTTCCTCTACTAAAGTGTTAGACACAATTAATTTAGTTTAATTCAAGTTTTTCAAGCATTTTATTTTAAAGCAAATTTTTGTTAAATATTATTTATATCCAACTCTATAACTCGTTTATGCTTGGTCCTACAAGAAAAATGTAAATAAGTATTTTGTTGGAAATTTTATCAGCTTTAATTTTGAAAAAAAGATAAAATTTGATAGGAGTAACTGTTTTCGAGATATAAGCAAAAAACCAATAAGAAAACTGTAACTGTTACTGAACAAAAATGTAATTCAGTTTTCAATGTTTGAGACGAAGTCAAAAATGCAGCATTTAAAAACGACTCTGAAGACTTCAGTGACTTTTATGTCACCTCCTTTTTCTTCTAATAAAGTATTGGACCCAACAAATTAAGTGTATTTTAAATCACAAGACATTTTCTGTTAAAACACTTTTTTTTAATTAATAATTATTTTCAAACTTATATCTCGCTTATGGTTAGTTCTACATGAAAAATGCAAATAACTATTTTGTAGGAAATTTTATCACCTTAATTTTGGTGAAAAAGTAAAAATTGATAGGAGTAACTGTTTTCGAGATATAAGCAAAAAACAAAAAAACTGTTACCTTAATTAAGCGCTTGCATATAAGCAAATTTAGTACTACTAGTATTGTTATTATAAATGTTATTGTTATTAATATGACGACTAAAGACAACTCTAAGACTTTAGTGACTTTTATGTCTCCTCCTTTTTTCTCTACTAAAGTGTTAGACACACTTAATTTAGTTTAATTAGAGTTTTTCAAACATTTTATTTTAATGCAAATTTTTGTTAAATATTAAAAACTATTAAATGGCTTAGATTGCCTAAAAACACAGATCACACATGATCTTTTGCATAGAAATGAGAAAACGCTCATGTAACACACAAAATAAGCTCCATTTTTCCTTATTAAAAGTATTATTATTATTATTACTTTTGTTACTATTACTATTATTATTATTATTATTATTATTATTATTATTATTATTGTTATTATTATTATTATTATTATTAGTATTATTATTATTATTATTATTATTATTATTATTATTATTATTATTATTATTATTAACTTTTGTATAGTAAATGTTTTTATACCAGTTTTAAAATGAGTTATTAATTATAGCCAATTTCTTGCCTAAAAACTATCAAATGGCTTAGATTGCCTAAAAACACAGATCACACATGATCTTTTGCATAGAAATGAGAAAAGCTCATATAACACAAAATAAGCTTCATTTTTGCTTAGAAAACTAAGCTTACTTTTATTACTACTATTATTATTATTTTTATTATTATTATTATTATTACTATTATTTTTATTATTATTATTACTATTATTATTATTATTATTATTATTATTATTATTATTATTATTATTATTAATATTATTATTATTAAAAACCGATTATAACTTTTGTATAGTAAATGTTTTTATACCAGTTTTAAAATGAGTTATTAATTTTAGACAATTTCTTGCCTAAAAAAACAGATCACAGATGATCTCTTGCATAGAAATGAGAAAACGCTCAGATAACACAAAATAAGCATCATTTTTGCTTAGAAAAACTAAGCTTTAATTTACAAAGAAATTCATTATTATAAGTATTACTATCATTATTATTATTATTATTATTATTATTATTATTATTATTATTATTATTATTTTCATTATTATTATTATTATTATTATTACTATTATTATTGTTATTATTACTATTATTATTATTATTATTATTATTATTATTATTATTATTAACTTTTGTATAGTAAATGTTTTTATACCAGTTTTAAAATGAGTTATTAATTATTAATTTTATTCAATTTCTTGCCTAAAAACACAGATCACAGATGATCTCTTGCATAGAAATGAGAAAACGCTCATATAACACACAAAATAAGCTTCATTTTTGCTTAGAAAACTAAGCTTACTTTTATTACTATTATTATTATTTTTATTATTATTATTATTATTATTATTATTACTATTATTATTATTATTATTATTATTAACTTTTGTATAGTAAATGTTTTTATACCAGTTTTAAAATGAGTTATTAATTTTAGACAATTTCTTGCCTAAAAATACAGATCACAGATGATTTCTTCCATTGAAATGAGAAAACGCTCATATAACACACAAAATAAGCTTCATTTTTGCTTAGAAAACTAAGCTTACTTTTATTACTATTATTATTATTATTATTATTATTATTATTATTATTATTATTATTACTATTATTATTATTATTATTATTATTATTATTATTATTATTGTTATTATTATTATTATTAAAAAATTATATTAAACAGACAGAAAACGTCGTATTCTGACACAAAAAAACGAATTACGTTATAGACTTGACGAGAACGGCGTATCTCGGACTCTTATAGGACTCTTATAGGGTCAAAAAGTATCAGCTTGGATTAAAACAAATTATTTTTGTTGACTCTCAGTCTGAATTGTTCATCAGTTCAATCAAAAACGGCTTATTTTAGACGATCTTTTGCTTTGAACATGAAAACATACATCGAACAGACTAAAAACGTATTAATCTGGCATAAAAGAGCAATTTATGTATCACTTTGGATAAAGGCAGCTAATCCTATTCGTTTCATTGCTTAAAATAGTCAAAATTGTTAATAAATCAAACAAAAACGCTGTATTCTAGCAAAAAATACTAATTACATTATAGTTTCGACGAGAATAGCTTATTTGGAATGATTCTATGCTTCCAAACGAGTAAATTTTTATTAAACAGACGCCAAACATCATGTTTTGTCCTATAAAGACATTTTATATTGCAGTTTGTATTAAAACAAAATATTTTCGTTGATTCTTTGTTAGAAGCAGCAAACCTAACATTAAAGAATCTGAAAACTTTGTATTCGGACACAAACCACCGAATTTTGTATCAGTTTAGACAAAAACGATTGATTTTCGACAATATTTTGCTTTGAACAAGAAAACTTATATCAAACTGACTAAAAACGTCTTATTTTAGTACAAAACAAAAGATTTGCGTTATAGTCTTAACGAGAGCTGTTAATTTCAAACGGTTCTATGCTTTGAAACGAGTAAACTTTCACTGTACAGAGGAAAAACATCTTATTTCGCCTTTAAAAAACGATTCATGCCACAGTTTGGATAAAAACCAATTATTTTCGTTAATTCATTGTTACAAACATTAAACCTTACATCAAAGTAACTGAAAATCCCTTATTCAAGCACAGAAATTGGAATTACGTTTCAGTCTGGACATAAACTGCTTACTTTAGACGATCCTTTGTTTCGAATACAAAAACTTACATTAAAAAGATTAAAAACGTCTTATTCTGGCTGAAAACTGCAAATTATATATTACTCTAGATAAAAGCAATTTATCCTGATTACTCCTTTACTTAGAATAGAGTAAACTTGTATAAAACTTAATGAAAACTTTAAATTTCGTCTCAAAGAAATAATTTACGTTATAGTTTTGACCAGCACTGTTTATTTCAAACGATTTTATGATTCGAAACTAATGAACACTTATGGGGCAGATGCAAAACCACATATTACCATATAAAGCGTTGTTTTAAAGCAAATTATTACCTTTTGCAACAAGAAATTTCACACGTCAAAGAAACTGAAAACATCGTATCCATGCACAAATATCGAATTACGTATCAGTTTAGGCAAATACAGCTTATTTTAAACTATTCCTTGCTATAAACAAGAAAAATTTTATCAAACATATTGAAAATGTCTTATTCTCGAAAATAAGAGCAAATTATGTATCAGTTTTAACAAAAGCGGATTACTCTGTTTGATTCTATGCTTAGAGTAGAGTAAACTACTATAAAACGTAATGAAAACTCTATATTCAAGCTCAAAAGAACAAATTACGTTATAGTTTTGACAAAAAAAAATTATTTCGGACGACTACATACTTCGAAGTAAGCAAACTTTAATTGAACAAGTGCAAAAGCTAATACTTTGCTTTAAAATAACGATTTATGTGGTAATATGGTATTTTGCATCTGTCCTATAAAAGTTTACTCGTTTCGCTCCATTGAATCATTCGAAATAAATTATTTTGACACAACGAAAATAATTTTTTTGTTCAAACTGTAACATGTCTTTTTATAAAACGAACTAAGACGTTTGGCATCTGTTTAGTGAAAGTTTTCTCGTTTGGGGGCATAAAATCGTTTGAAATTAACAGTTCTGGTCAAAACTATAACGTAAATTATTTCCTTGAGACGAAATTTAAAGTTTTCATTAAATTTTATACAAGTTTGCTCTATTCTAAGCAAAGGAGTAATCGGGATAAACTACTTTTATCCAAAGTAATACATAATTTGCAGTTTTGAGCCAGAATAAGACGTTTTTAATCTTTTTAATGTAAGTTTTCGTGTTCATAAGAAAGAATCGTCTAAAATAAGCAATTTGTGTCTAGACTGAAACGTAATTTGATTTTCTGTGACATAAATCGTTTTTTAAAAGCGAAATTAGACGTTTTGCCTCTGTTCAGTGAAAGTATACTGGTTTCAAAGCATAGAATCGTTTGAAATTAACAGTTCTCGTCAAGACTATAACGCAAATCTTTAAAGTGATACAAAGAAATAATTTACGTTATAGTTTTGACCAGAACTCTTAATTTCAAACGATTTTATGCCCCCAAACGAGAAAACTTTCACTAAACAGAAGCCAAACGTCTTAGTTCGTTTTATAAAAGCGACTTATGTTACAGTTTAAACAAAAACAAATTATTTTCGTTGTTGTTGTGTCAAAATAATTTATTTCGAATGATTCAATGAAGCGAAACGAGTAAACTTTTATAGGACAGATGCAAAATACCATTTTACCACATAAATTGTTATTTTAAAGCAAAGTATTAGCTTTTGCACTTGTTCAATTAAAGTTTGCTTACTTCGAAGTATGTAATCGTCCGAAATATTTTTTTTTAGTCCAAACTATAACGTAATTTGTTCTTTTGAGCTTGAATATAGAGTTTTCATTACGTTTTATAGTAGTTTACTCTACTCTAAGCATAGAATCAAACAGAGTAATCCGCTTTTGTTAAAACTGATACATAATTTGCTCTTATTTTCGAGAATAAGACGTTTTCAATATGCTTGATAAAATTTTTCTTGTTTATAGCAAGGAATCGTTTAAAATAAGCTGTATTTGCCTAAACTGATACGTAATTCGATATTTATGTATGGATACGAAGTTTTCAGTTTCTTTGACGTGAAATTTCTTGTTGCAAAAGGTAATAATTTGCTTTAAAACAACGCTTTATATGGTAATATGTGGTTTTGTATCTGCCCCATAAAAGTTCATTAGTTTCGAATCATAAAATCGTTTGAAATAAACAGTGCTAGTCAAAACTATAACGTAAATTATTTCTTTGAGACGAAATTTAAAGTTTTCATTAAGTTTTATACAAGTTTACTCTATTCTAAGTAAAGGAGTAATCAGGATAAATTGCTTTTATCTAGAGTAATATATAATTTGCAGTTTTCAGCCAGAATAAGACGTTTTTAATCTTTTTAATGTAAGTTTTTGTATTCAAAACAAAGGATCGTCTAAAGTAAGCAGTTTTTGTCCAGACTGAAACGTAATTCGAATTTCTGTGCCTGAATAAGGGGTTTTTAGTTACTTTGATGTAAGGTTTATGTTTGTAACAATGAATTAACGAAAATAATTGGTTTTTATCCAAACTGTAGCATGAATCGTTTTTAAAAGGCGAAATAAGATGTTTTTCCTCTGTACAGTGAAAGTTTACTCGTTTCAAAGCATAGAACCGTTTCAAATTAACAGCTTTCGTTAAGACTATAACGCAAATCTTTTGTTTTGTGCTAAAATAAGACGTTTTTAGTCAGTTTGATATAAGTTTTCTTGTTCAAAGCAAAATATTGTCGAAAATCAATGGTTTTTGTCTAAACTGATACAAAATTCGGTGGTTTGTGTCCGAATACAAAGTTTTCAGATTCTTTAATGTTAGGTTTGCTGCTTCTAACAAAGAATCAACGAAAATATTTTGTTTTAATACAAACTGCAATATAAAATGTCTTTACAGGACAAAACATGATGTTTGGCATCTGTTTAATAAAAATTTACTCGTTTGGAAGCATGAATCATTCCAAATAAGCTATTCTCGTCGAAACTATAATGTAATTAGTATTTTGTGCTAGAATACAGCGTTTTTGTTAGATTTATTAACAATTTTGTCTATTTTAAGCAATGAAACGAATAGGATTAGCTGCCTTTATCCAAAGTGATACATAAATTGCTCTTTTATGCCAGATTAATACGTTTTTAGTCTGTTCGATGTAAGTTTTTTTGTTCAAAGCAAAAGATCGTCTAAAATAAGCCGTTTTTGTTTGAACTGATGAACAATTTAGACTGAGAGTCAACAAAAATAATTTGTTTTAATCCAAACTGATACTTTTTGACCCTATAAGAGTCCTATAAGAGTCCGAAATACGCCGTTCTCGTCAAGTCTATAACGTAATTCGTTTTTTTGTGTCAGAATACGACGTTTTCTGTCTGTTTAATATAAGTTTTTAATAATAATAATAATAATAACAATAATAATAATAATAATAATAATAATAATAAAAATAATAATAATAATAGTAATAATAATAATAATAATAATAATGAAAATAATAATAGTAATAAAAGTAAGCTTAGTTTTCTAAGCAAAGATGAAGCTTATTTTGTGTGTTATATGAGCGTTTTCTCATTTCTATGCAAGAGATCATCTGTGATCTGTGTTTTTAGGCAAGAAATTGAATAAAATTAATAACTCATATTAAAACTGGTATAAAAACATTTACTATACAAAAGTTAATAATAATAATAATAATAATAATGATAATAATAATAATAATAATAATAATAATGATAATAATACTTATAATAATGAATTTCTTTCTAAATTAAAGCTTAGTTTTTCTAAGCAAAAATGATGCTTATTTTGTGTTATCTGAGCGTTTTCTCATTTCTATGCAAGAGATCATCTGTGATCTGTGTTTTTAGGCTAGAAATGGTCTAAAATTAATAACTTATTTTAAAACTGGTATAAAAACATTTACTATACAAAAGTTATAATCGGTTTTTAATAATAATAATAATAATAATAATAATAATAATAATAATAATTGCCTATATTTAAGTAAAAACTGAGGAGGCGAAGTCTAGCTAATGCTACTCCACTTAACCTCGCATATAACAAAAAGTTTAAATTACATAACAAAAAATACAAATATAGGCAAAGAGAAAATAAAAAAAAAAAGAAAAAATTCTTAAAATGTAAATTAACAGGTATAAAAGTAATAGAAACATTCTTAATATAGACAAAAAATAAGATTGTGAAAAAGAGAAAAAACAGTATTAGCAAAAGAATAATCATTAAAGTAACAGAAATTTAAATTTGATTTGTTTTTTAAAGAAGTTTACTGGCTTTGATTTAAAAATATTTTTTATATTGTTATAAATAACAACAGCATTATAACTAAAAGACCTCTGGAACAAGGCTGTACGGAAACAGGGCATGGACAAGCGAGAAACATGACGTAAATTAGCACTGTGCAGAGATCGGCGATGTACAAGTTTTTTCTTTAGATAAGGAGGTGTTGACGTAGACAGAGTAGAGTGAACCAAGACAGCCATCAGATATTGAAAATGAAGGTCGAGTTTTAACCAATTTATTTGTTTAATTTTAACAGAAATATGATCATATTTTTTTAATTTGAAAATGAATCTACAGCAGTTATTTTGAATTTTTTGTAAGCGGTATTTATAACTAGAGTCAAGACAAGGATAAAAAACAGTGAGACAGTAATTTATAATCGGTTAAACAAGCATTTCGCATAGTTTTTTTCTTAATTTGAAATTTATTATATTAAAATTCTGATAAAGTTGTCTTAGACACACATAACTTTTTTTCACTAAGAGAGAGACATGATTTTTAAAACGTAAGTTTTGATCAAAGACTACCCCCAGTAGTTTTACACTTTTGACAAGCTTTAATTTAGATTTTCCGCAATGTATGTTGAGAGTCGATACGAGATTACTATCATCAAATTTAGGTCCGAAAACTATAAAGGAACACTTTTCATCATTAAGCTTCAGATTGTGAGTAAATGAATAAGTCTGAATACCTTCTAGATCAAAATTGAGACAACGATTTGCCTCAACAACTGTGCTGCGCTTAAAAGAGTACTCTAATTGCGTATCATCAGCAAATGCATGAATGGTTGAATGTTGAATAGAGTTTGCTATGTCAAAAGTATATAACAGATACAATAAGGGTCCTAAAACAGAGCCTTGGGGTACACCTGATGTAACTGCTCCGCGGTATGATAATAAATTATTAAGTTGAACCATTTGGGTACGTCCATTTAAGTAATGAAAAAAAAATCTTAAACAACTTGCATCAAAGCCTAAAAATTTTAGTTTAGCACATAGCAATGCATGATTTATGGTGTCAAAAGCTTTTGAAAAGTCAAGTGATATCAATGCTGTATTTAAGCCATTATCCGTATTTCTAATTATATTGTCTAAAATATTTGTCAATGATGTATTAGTACTAAAACCTTTTCTAAAACCAGATTGTGAAGGTGGAAGAATATTATGGGAAGTGACGAAAGTATAAAGTTGTTTAAAAATTACTTTTTCAAGTATTTTCGATAAGGTTGAAATAATACTAATAGGTCTGAGATCACTATAATTTTGAGGTTCGCTTACTTTTGGTAACGGCTTTACGAGAGTAATTTTCCAATGAACAGGATAGTAACCAGATTCTAAACAACAGTTTAGAATGTGAGTTATATATTTATCAATAAATGGACTGCAAAACTTTAGCATCTTGGCATTTATTCCATCAAAACCTGTAGCGTTTGACTGAAGGTCAAAAATTATATCATGGATTTCATTTACGGTAGGTAGCTGAAGTGAAAATTTAAGTTCCTTACTATAAGTGCTTTGAAGGTAATAATTAAGTGTTTGATCATGGGGAGGATTTGAATTAAAAACAGATAAGAAATAATCATTGATTTTGTTAACATCGTTTAAATGTGAAGGAATATGGGTGTTCTCACGAGATCTCAAACCAAATTTATTTAATGTTTTCCATAACATTTTATTATTATTGTTAATTTTGTTTAGAAAGGCTGCTTTTTCTTTTTTAATTGCAGAGACACAAAAATTTCGAAGTTGGCGATATGCTTCCCAATCAGCATCGAGTTTAGTTAGTTTAAATTTGGTTAAAGATACATCTCTTTTTTTCATAAGTTTCTTAATATTTTCTGTTAACCAGGGTGAGAATTTTTTTGTAAGTTTTTTAGTAACCAGAGGAGCATGTTTGTCAAACAATTTTATAACATTGTAATTAAAAAGGTATAACTTGGAGTCAATATCATTTATATAAAAAATATCATCCCAGTTTAAATTTTGTAAATCTCGGAGGAAGCAGGATTTTAAAAAATATTTGTAATCTCTGTAGGTAACATAAGTTAAGGAGTTTAAAGTGACTTTTACTTTTAAGGTACAGTGTATGATGCAGTGATCGGAAAAAATGTCTGCATTTAAAGTTCCAGAAGCAATAATCTTATCTGGAAAATTGGTATAAATGACATCTAGAATTTTTTGACTAGTTTTGGAGATACGTGTCGGTTTACTAATAATTTGAGTAAAATCGTAAGACCCAAAAATATCTATTACATTGTTTTCGAAAGTATGGTCAATATTTAAGTCACCTAAGAAAATTAATTTTTCATATTTTAGAAGTAAAGTAGGTAATAACTCTTCTAGAAACTCCGTGAGAACACCAATATTAGTTGAGGGGCTGCGATAGATAACCCCCAAAAGAAAATGACAAAATGTGGTTTTAATTTCTACTAATAAACATTCAATTTCTGTAGGACTTTTTATATTTTCAACTATTTTAGATGAAATATTTTCTCTAATATATGCAGCTACACCACCACCTCGTCTAGCGACACGGTCCTGTCTTAATAATTTGAAACCCGGTACGTCAACCGCTTGCGACGGCAACTGACTTGTCAACCAAGTTTCTGACACACCCATTATATCAAAATCATTCTCTAGAATACTATCTCTAAAAGCATCAAAGCCAGTAAATAAAGATCTAGCATTCACATGAGCAATTTTAAAGTTGTGATCCATAAAAGAGAATAAAATAAGAGGAGAAGAAAAAATAAAATTATAAATTTTAATATTAGTTAACAATAATTAGTCTTTTGCTTTACAAGATTCAATTTGTGTTGATACGTATGACAAGATAAATCATTTGCTGTATGATCAGTAGTTAATTGCAATTTAAACCGAGAATTTGAGAATGTACAATTTGGACAACATAATCTTTCTGTTTCACAATCTTTCATTTCGTGGGATCCGCTACATTTGGGACAGATAGCTACTTGTGAAGTACATTTGTTCTTGGTATGACCGTATTTGCAACATTTGTAGCATTTTATTAAGTTGAAACATTCAGCTATATTAGATTTATGCCAACCGATATATAGCGAACCCCTTTCGATAATATTTTTAAAGAGAAACGGTGTAACTTCAATAATAATGTTATAATTTTTTTGTTTTTGATTTTGGCAACTACTTTAATATCCTCAATGGAAGCATTAAGATCATTTCTAGAGATAATATCTTCCACAAGCCCAGGTTGAGTTGCATCTTCAGCAGGAACATTATAAATTTTTAGACGAGGGTTAAATTTACCAGGTACTGAAGCTGTGTAGGATGAGTTGCCTTTCGAAGAAACTAAGTCCTTTAATTTGCTCAAGGACTCTTTGTTTTCACAATTTATTAATAAACCACTTTTTATATGCTTTGTACCATTTACATTTATTTTTAAATCGGATTCGTTACACATATTTTTAATATCTTTCTCGATTTGAGCACTATTTTTATTTTGATCACACGATTTTAATATAAGCACATCAGCTGAAGAATGGTTAGATTTAGATTTTTTCAACGCGCTGCTATAAGAACATGAAGGCGAGTTTTTACTCGATATCGTATCGCGATTTAAACCTTCAATGACATTTTGATAATCTTCGATTTTATCTTTCATAAGCTGACTAGAGTATTCCATTTCAGCAAGGAGTTTTTCTAGAAGCTGTTTTTCACGTATTAAACCTTCATTTTAAATTTTCAGTAACTTTAATTCAGTATTTGGATTGTCCTTGCACTTCCCGACACATTCTTTACACATCCACGATTGACGATCAACAAAAACTACTTTTGCCAGCATTTCAAAGCACTTTGAATGCAAAACTACCGAACATTTGGGTCTGTTGCACTTTATACCACTGCCAGAACGGACTTTCTCTTCGCAAATTTTGCAATTATTAGAGTTTCGAGTGTTATTTTTGGAGCTGTCGCCCTCACCGTCTGAATCGGTACCCATCGCGGGCAAAATAATAACATTAACAATAATAATAATAATAATAATAATAATAATAATAATAATAATGTCTTCTTCTTTTTCCTCTACTAATGTGTTAGACACAATTAAATTAGTTTAATTTCAGTTTTTCAAACATTTTATTTTAAAGCAAATTTTTCTTAAAGATTATTTATATCCAACTCTATAACTCGCTTATGGTTGGTCCTACAAAAAAAATGTTAAAAACTATTTTGTAGGAAATTTTATCAGCTTTAATTTTAAAGAAAAGATAAAAATTTATAGGAGTAACTGTTTTCGAGATATAAGCAAAAAACCAAAGTGAAAATTGTAACCGTTACTGAACAAAAATGTAATTCAGTTTTCAATGTTTGAGACGAAGACGAAAATGCAGCATTTAAAAACGACTCTGAAAACTTCAGTGACTTTTAAGTCACCTCCTTTTTTTTCTATTTCAAGTATTGGACTCAATAAATTAAGTGTATTTTAAATCACTTTTATGTCACTTCCTTTTTCTTGTAATAAAGTATTGGACCCAATAAATTAAGTGTATTTTAAATCACAAGACATTTTCTGTTAAAGCACTTTTTTTTAAAATATTAATTATTTTCAATCATATATCTCGCTTATGGTTAGTCCTACATGAAAAATGCAAATAACTATTTTGTAGGAAATTTTATCAGCTTGAATTTTAGTAAAAAGATAAAAATTAATAGAAGTAACTGTTTTCGAGATATAATCAAGAAACCAAAACACTGTTACCTTAATTAAGCGTTTGCATATAACCAAATTTTGTACTATTAGTATTATTATTATTAATGTTATTGTTATTAATATGACAACTAAAGACAACTCTGAAACCTTTAGTGACTTTTATGTTTTTTCCTTTTTTCTCTACTAAAGTGTTAGACACAGTTAAATTAGTTTAATTTCAGTTTTTCAAACATTTTATTTTAAAGCAAATTTTTGTTAAATATTATTTATATCCAACTCTATAACTCGCTTATGGTTGGTCCTACAAGAAAAATGCAAATAACTATTTTGTAGAATATTTTATCAGCTTTAATTTTGAAAGAAAGACAAAAATTCATAGGAGTAACTGTTTTCGAGATATAAGCAAGAAACCAAAAAACTGTTACCTTAATAAAGCGCTTGCATATAAGCAGATTTAGTACTATTAGTATTATTATTATTAATGTTATTGTTATTAATATGACGACTAAAAACGATTCTGAAGACTTTGGTGACTTTTATGTCTTTTTCTTTTTTCTCTACTAAAGTGTTAGACACAATTAATTTAGTTTAATTTCAGTATTTCAAACATTTTATTTTTAAGCAAGTTTTTGTTAAATATTATTTATATCCAACTTTATAACTCGCTTATGGTTGGTCCTACAAGAAAAATGCAAATAACTATTTTGTAGGAAATGTTATCAGCTTTAATTTTGAAAGAAAGATAAAAATTGATAGGAGTAACTGTTTTCGAGATATAAGCAAAAAACCAAAGTAAAAACTGTTACCGCTTCAGAACAAAAATGTAATTCAGTTTTCAATGTTTGAGACGAAGACGAAAATGCAGCATTTAAAATCGACTCTGAAGACTTCAGTGACTTATATGTCACCCCCTTTTTTTTTTAATAAAGTATTGGACCTAATAAATTAAGTGTATTTTAAATCACAAGACATTTTCTGTTAAAGCACTTCTTTTTTAAATATTAATTATTTTCAATCTTATATCTCGCTTATGGTTAGTCCTACATAAAAAATGCAAATAACTATTTTGTAGGAAATTTTATCAGCTTGAATTTTAGTAAAAAGATAAAAATTGATAGGAGTAACTGTTTTCGAGATATGAGCAAGAAACCAAAACACTGTTACCTTAATTAAGCGTTTGCATATAAGCAAATTTAGTACTAAGACATTTTCTGTTAAAGCACTTTTTTTTTAAATATTGATTATTTTCAAACTTACATCTCGCTTATGGTTAGTCCTACATGAAAAATGCAAATAACTATTTTGTTGGAAATTTTATCAGCTTTAATTTTAGTAAAAAGATAAAAATTGATAGGAGTAACTGTTTTCGAGATATAAGCAAGAAACCAAAAAACTGTTAACTTAATTAAGCGTTTGCATATAAGCAAATTTAGTACTATTAGTATTATTATTATTAATGTTATTGTTATTAATATGACGATTAAAGACGACTCTGAAATTTTTAGTAACTTTTATGTCTTCTTCTTTTTCCTCTACTAAAGTGTTAGACACAATTAATTTAGTTTAATTTCAGTATTTCAAACATTTTATTTTAAAGCAAATTTTTGTTAAATATTATTTAAATCCATCTCTATAACTCGCTTATGCTTGGTCCTACAAAAAAAATGCAAATAACTATTTCGTAGGAAATTTTATCAGCTTTAATTTTAGTAGAAAGATAAGAATTGATAGGAGTAACTGTTTTCGAGATATAAGCAAGAAACCAAAAAACTGTTACCTTAATAAAGCGCTTGCATATAAGCAGATTTAGTACTATTAGTATTATTATTATTATTAATGTTATTGTTATTAATATGACGACTAAAAACGATTCTGAAGACTTTGGTGACTTTTATGTCTTTTTCTTTTTTCTCTACTAAAGTGTTAGACTCAATTAATTTAGTTTAATTTCGGTTTTTCAAACATTTTATTTAAAGCAAATTTTTGTTAAATATTATTTATATCCAACTCTATAACTCGCTTATGGTTGGTTCTACAAGAAAAATGCAAATAACTATTTTGCAGGAAGCTTTATCAGCTTTAATTTTAAAAGAAAGATAAAAATTGATAGGAGTAACTGTTTTCGAGATATAAGCAAAAAACCAATAAGAAAACTGTGACTGTTACTGAACAAAAATGTAATTCGGTTTTTAATGTTTGAGACGAAGACGAAACTGCAGCATTTAAAAACGACTCTGAAGACTTCAGTGACTTTTATGTCACTTCCTTTTTCTTCTAATATAGTATTGGACCCAATAAATTAAGTGTATTTTATAAATCACAAGACATTTTCTGTTAAAACACTTTTTTTAATTATTAATTATTTTCAAACTTATCTAACACTTTAGTAGAGGAAAAAGGAAAAGACATAAAAGTCACTAAAGGTTTCAGAGTCGTCTTTAGTCGTCATATTAATAACAATAACATTAATAATAATAGTGCTAATAGTACTATATTTGCTTATATGCAAGCGCTTAATTAAGGTAACAGTTTTTTGGTTTCTTGCTTATCTCTCGAAAACAGTTACTCCTATCAATTTTTATGTTTTTACTAAAATTAAAGCAGATAAAATTTCCTACAAAATAGTAATTTGCATTTTTCATGTAGAACTAACCATAAACGAGATATAAGTTTGAAAATAATTAATATTTAAAAAAAAAGTGCTTTAACAGAAAATGTCTTATGATTTAAAATACACTTAATTTATTGGGTCCAATACTTTATTAGAAGAAAAAGGAGGTGACATAAAAGTCACTGAAGTCTTCAGAGTCGATTTTAAATGCTGCATTTTCGTCTTCGTCTCAAACATTGAAAACTAAATATAATTGAAAATAATTAATATTTAAAAAAAAGTGCTTTAACAGAAAATGTCTTGTGATTTAAAATACACTTAATTTATTGGGTCCAATACTTTATTAGAAGAAAAAGGAAGTGACATAAAAGTCACTGAAGTCTTCAGAGTCGTTTTTAAATGCTGCAGTTTCGTCTTCGTCTCAAACATTGAAAACCGAATTACATTTTTGTTCAGTAACAGTCACAGTTTTCTTATTGGTTTTTTGCTTAAATCTCGAAAACAGTTACTCATATCAATTTTTATCTTTCTTTCAAAATTAAAGCTGATAAAATTTCCTACAAAATAGTTATTTGCATTTTTCTTGTAGGACCAACCATAAGCGAGTTATAGAGTTGGATATAAATAATATTTAACAAAAATTTGCTTTAAAATAAAATGTTTAAAAAACTGAAATTAAACTAATTTAATTGTGTCTAACACTTTAGTAGAGGAAAAAGAAGAAGACATAAAAGTCACTAAAGATTTCAAAGTTGTCTTTAATCGTCATATTAATAACAATAACATTAATAATAATAATACTAATAGTACTAAATTTGCTTATATGCAAACGCTTAATTAAGGTAACAGTGTTTTGGTTTCTTGCTCATATCTCGAAAACAGTTACTCCTATCAATTTTTATCTTTTTACTAAAATTCAAGCTGATAAAATTTCCTACAAAATAGTTATTTGCATTTTTTATGTAGGACTAACCATAAGCGAGATATAAGATTGAAAATAATTAAAATTAAAAAAAAAGTGCTTCAACAGAAAATGTCTTGTGATTTAAAATACACTTAATTTATTGGGTCCAATACTTTATTAGAAGAAAAAAGAGGTGACAGAAAGGTCACTGAAGTCTTTAGAGTCGTTTGTAAATGCTGCATTTTCGTCTTCGTCTCAAACATTGAAAATTGAATTACATTTTTGTTCAGTAACTGTTACAGTTTTCTTATTGGTTTTTGCTTATATCTCGAAAACAGTTACTCCTATCAATTTTTATCTTTCTTTTAAAATTAAAGCTGATAAAGCTTCCTACAAAATAGTTATTTGCATTTTTCTTGTGGGACCAACCATAAGCGAGTTATAGAGTTGGATATAAATAATATTTAACAAAAATTTGCTTTAAATAAAATGTTTGAAAAACCGAAATTAAACTAAATTAATTGAGTCAAACACTTTAGTAGAGAAAAAAGAAAAAGACATAAAAGTCACCAAAGTCTTTAGAATCGTTTTTAGTCGTCATATTAATAACAATAACATTAATAATAATAATACTAATAGTACTAAATCTGCTTATATGCAAGCGCTTTATTAAGGTAACAGTTTTTTGGTTTCTTGCTTATATCTCGAAAACAGTTACTCCTATCAATTTTTATCTTTTTTTCAAAATTAAAGCTGATAAAATTTCTTACAAAATAGTTATTTGCATTTTTCTTGTAGGACCAACCATAAGCGAGTTATAGAGTTGGATATAAATAATATTTAACAAAAATTTGCTTTAAAATAAAATGTTTGAAAAACTGAAATTAAACTAATTTAATTGTGTCTAACACTTTAGTAGAGGAAAAAGAAGAAGACATAAAAGTCACTAAAGGTTTTAAAGTTGTCTTTAATCGTCATATTAATAACAATAACATTAATAATAATAATACTAATAGTACTAAATTTGCTTATATGCAAACGCTTAATTAAGGTAACAGTGTTTTGGTTTCTTGCTCATATCTCGAAAACAGTTACTCCTATCAATTTTTATCTTTTTACTAAAATTCAAGCTGATAAAATTTCCTACAAAATAATTATTTGCATTTTTTATGTAGGACTAACCATAAGCGAGATATAAGATTGAAAATAATTAATATTTAAAAAAGAAGTGCTTTAACAGAAAATGTCTTGTGATTTAAAATACACTTAATTTATTAGGTCCAATACTTTATTAGAAAAAAAGAGGGTGACATATAAGTCACTGAAGTCTTCAGAGTCGATTTTAAATGCTGCATTTTCGTCTTCGTCTCAAACATTGAAAACTGAATTACATTTTTGTTCTGAAACGGTAACAGTTTTTACTTTGGTTTTTTGCTTATATCTCGAAAACAGTTACTCCTATCAATTTTTATCTTTCTTTCAAAATTAAAGCTGATAACATTTCCTACAAAATAGTTATTTGCATTTTTCTTGTAGGACCAACCATAAGCGAGTTATAAAGTTGAATATAAATAATATTTAACAAAAACTTGCTTAAAAATAAAATGTTTGAAATACTGTAATTAAACTAAATTAATTGTGTCTAACACTTTAGTAGAGAAAAAAGAAAAAGACATAAAAGTCACCAAAGTCTTCAGAATCGTTTTTAGTCGTCATATTAATAACAATAACATTAATAATAATAATACTAATAGTACTAAATCTGCTTATATGCAAGCGCTTTATTAAGGTAACAGTTTTTTGGTTTCTTGCTTATATCTCGAAAACAGTTACTCCTATGAATTTTTGTTTTTTTTTCAAAATTAAAGCTGATAACATTTCCTACAAAATAGTTATTTGCATTTTTCTTGTAGGACCAACCATAAACGAGTTATAGAGTTGGATATAAATAATATTTAACAAAAATTTGCTTTAAAATAAAATGTTTGAAAAACTGAAATTAAACTAATTTAATTGTGTCTAACACTTTAGTAGAAGAAAAAGGAAAAGACATAAAAGTCACTAAAGGTTTCAGAGTTGTCTTTAGTTGTCATATTAATAACAATAACATTAATAATAATAATACTAATAGTACTAAATTTGCTTATATGCAAACGCTTAATTAAGGTAACAGTGTTTTGGTTTCTTGCTTATATCTCGAAAACAGTTACTCCTATCAATTTTTATCTTTTTACTAAAATTCAAGCTGATAAAATTTCCTACAAAATAGTTATTTGCATTTTTCATGTGGGACTAACCATAAGCGAGATATATGATTGAAAATAATTAATATTTAAAAAAAAAAGTGCTTTAACAGAAAATGTCTTGTGATTTAAAATACACTTAATTTATTGGGTCCAATACTTTATTAGAAGAAAAAGGAAGTGACATAAAAGTCACTGAAGTCTTCAGAGTCGTTTTTAAATGCTGCAGTTTCGTCTTCGTCTCAAACATTGAAAACTGAATTACATTTTTGTTCAGTAACAGTCACAGTTTTCTTATTGGTTTTTTGCTTATATCTCGAAAACAGTTACTCCTATAAATTTTTATCTTTCTGTCAAAATTAAAGCTGATAAAATTTCCTACAAAATAGTTATTTGCATTTTTCTTGCAGGACCAACCATAAGCGAGTTATAGAGTTGGATATAAATAATATTTAACAAAAATTTGCTTTAAAATAAAATGTTTGAAAAACTGAAATTAAACTAATTTAATTGTGTCTAACACTTTAGTAGAGGAAAAAGAAGAAGACATAAAAGTCACTAAAGGTTTCAAAGTTGTCTTTAATCGTCATATTAATAACAATAACATTAATAATAATAATACTAATAGTACTAAATTTGCTTATATGCAAACGCTTAATTAAGGTAACAGTGTTTTGGTTTCTTGCTTATATCTCGAAAACAGTTACTCCTATCAATTTTTATCTTTTTACTAAAATTAAAGCTGATAAATTTTCCTACAAAATAGTTAATTGCATTTTTAATGTAGGACTAACCATAAGCGAGATATAAGTTCGAAAATAATTAAAATTTAAAAAAAAGTGCTTCAACAGAAAATGTCTTGTGATTTAAAATACACTTAATTTATTGGGTCCAATACTTTATTAGAAGAAAAAAGAGGTGACAGAAAGGTCACTGAAGTCTTTAGAGTCGTTTGTAAATGCTGCATTTTCGTCTTCGTCTCAAACATTGAAAACTGAATTACATTTTTGTTCAGTAACTGTTACAGTTTTCTTATTGGTTTTTTGCTTATATCTCGAAAACAGTTACTCCTATCAATTTTTATCTTTCTTTTAAAATTAAAGCTGATAAAGCTTCCTACAAAATAGTTGTTTGCATTTTTCTTGTAGGACCAACCATAAGCGAGTTATAGAGTTGGATATAAATAATATTTAACAAAAATTTGCTTTAAATAAAATGTTTGAAAAACCGAAATTAAACTAAATTAATTGAGTCTAACACTTTAGTAGAGAAAAAAGAAAAAGACATAAAAGTCACCAAAGTCTTCAGAATCGTTTTTAGTCGTCATATTAATAACAATAACATTAATAATAATAATACTAATAGTACTAAATCTGCTTATATGCAAGCGCTTTATTAAGGTAACAGTTTTTTGGTTTCTTGCTTATATCTCGAAAACAGTTACTCCTATCAATTTTTATCTTTTTTCCAAAATTAAAGCTGATAAAATTTCCTACAAAATAGTTATTTGCATTTTTCTTGTAGGACCAACCATAAGCGAGTTATAGAGTTGGATATAAATAATATTTAACAAAAATTTGCTTTAAAATAAAATGTTTGAAAAACTGAAATTAAACTAATTTAATTGTGTGTAACACTTTAGTAGAGGAAAAAGAAGAAGACATAAAAGTCACTAAAGGTTTCAAAGTTGTTTTTAATCGTCATATTAATAACAATAACATTAATAATAATAATACTAATAGTACTAAATTTGCTTATATGCAAACGCTTAATTAAGGTAACAGTGTTTTGGTTTCTTGCTCATATCTCGAAAACAGTTACTCCTATCAATTTTTATCTTTTTACTAAAATTCAAGCTGATAAAATTTCCTACAAAATAATTATTTGCATTTTTTATGTAGGACTAACCATAAGCGAGATATAAGATTGAAAATAATTAATATTTAAAAAAGAAGTGCTTTAACAGAAAATGTCTTGTGATTTAAAATACACTTAATTTATTAGGTCCAATACTTTATTAGAAAAAAAGGGGGTGACATATAAGTCACTGAAGTCTTCAGAGTCGATTTTAAATGCTGCATTTTCGTCTTCGTCTCAAACATTGAAAACTGAATTATATTTTTGTTCTGAAACGGTAACAGTTTTTACTTTGGTTTTTTGCTTATATCTCGAAAACAGTTACTCCTATCAATTTTTATCTTTCTTTCAAAATTAAAGCTGATAACATTTCCTACAAAATAGTTATTTGCATTTTTCTTGTAGGACCAACCATAAGCGAGTTATAAAGTTGGATATAAATAATATTTAACAAAAACTTGCTTAAAAATAAAATGTTTGAAATACTGAAATTAAACTAAATTAATTGTGTCTAACACTTTAGTAGAGAAAAAAGAAAAAGACATAAAAGTCACCAAAGTCTTCAGAATCGTTTTTAGTCGTCATATTAATAACAATAACATTAATAATAATAATACTAATAGTACTAAATCTGCTTATACGCAAGCGCTTTATTAAGGTAACAGTTTTTTGGTTTCTTGCTTATATCTCGAAAACAGTTACTCCTATAAATTTTTGTCTTTTTTTCAAAATTAAAGCTGATAAAATTTCCTACAAAATAGTTATTTGCATTTTTCTTGTAGGACCAACCATAAACGAGTTATAGAGTTGGATATAAATAATATTTAACAAAAATTTGCTTTAAAATAAAATGTTTGAAAAACTGAAATTAAACTAATTTAATTGTGTCTAACACTTTAGTAGAGGAAAAAGGAAAAGACATAAAAGTCACTAAAGGTTTCAGAGTTGTCTTTAGTTGTCATATTAATAACAATAACATTAATAATAATAATACTAATAGTACTAAATTTGCTTATATGCAAACGCTTAATTAAGGTAACAGTGTTTTGGTTTCTTGCTTATATCTCGAAAACAGTTACTCCTATCAATTTTTATCTTTTTACTAAAATTCAAGCTGATAAAATTTCCTACAAAATAGTTATTTGCATTTTTCATGTAGGACTAACCATAAGCGAGATATATGATTGAAAATAATTAATATTTAAAAAAGAAGTGCTTTAACAGAAAATGTCTTGTGATTTAAAATACACTTAATTTATTAGGTCCAATACTTTATTAGAAAAAAAGGGGGTGACATATAAGTCACTGAAGTCTTCAGAGTCAATTTTAAATGCTGCATTTTCGTCTTCGTCTCAAACATTGAAAACTGAATTACATTTTTGTTCTGAAACGGTACAGTTTTTACATTGGTTTTTTGCTTATATCTCGAAAACAGTTACTCCTATCAATTTTTATCTTTCTGTCAAAATTAAAGCTGATAAAATTTCCAACAAAATAGTTATTTGCATTTTTCTTGTAGGACCAACCATAAGCGAGTTATAGAGTTGGATATAAATAATATATAACAAAAATTTGCTTTAAAATAAAATGTTTGAAAAACTGAAATTAAACTAATTTAATTGTGTCTAACACTTTAGTAGAGGAAAAAGAAGAAGACATAAAAGTCACTAAAGGTTTCAAAGTTGTCTTTAATCGTCATATTAATAACAATAACATTAATAATAATAATACTAATAGTACTAAATTTGCTTATATGCAAACGCTTAATTAAGGAAACAGTGTTTTGGTTTCTTGCTCATATCTCGAAAACAGTTACTCCTATCAATTTTTATCTTTCTTTCAAAATTAAAGCTGATAACATTTCCTACAAAATAGTTATTTGCATTTTTCTTGTGGGACCAACCATAAGCGAGTTATAAAGTTGGATATAAATAATATTTAACAAAAACTTGCTTAAAAATAAAATGTTTGAAATACTGAAATTAAACTAAATTAATTGTGTCTAACACTTTAGTAGAGAAAAAAGAAAAAGACATAAAAGTCACCAAAGTCTTCAGAATCGTTTTTAGTCGTCATATTAATAACAATAACATTAATAATAATAATACTAATAGTACTAAATCTGCTTATATGCAAGCGCTTTATTAAGGTAACAGTTTTTTGGTTTCTTGTTTATATCTCGAAAACAGTTACTCCTATGAATTTTTGTCTTTTTTTCAAAATTAAAGCTGATAAAATTTCCTACAAAATAGTTATTTGCATTTTTCTTGTAGGACCAACCATAAGCAAGTTATAGAGTTGGATATAAATAATTTTTAACAAAAATTTGCTTTAAAATAAAATGTTTGAAAAACTGAAATTAAACTAATTTAATTGTGTCTAACACTTTAGTAGAGGAAAAAGGAAAAGACATAAAAGTCACTAAAGGTTTCAGAGTTGTCTTTAGTTGTCATATTAATAACAATAACATTAATAATAATAATACTAATAGTACTAAATTTGCTTATATGCAAACGCTTAATTAAGGTAACAGTGTTTTTGTTTCTTGCTTATATCTCGAAAACAGTTACTCCTATCAATTTTTATCTTTTTACTAAAATTCAAGCTGATAAAATTTCCTATAAAATAGTTATTTGCATTTTTCATGTAGGACTAACCATAAGCGAGATATATGATTGAAAATAATTAATATTTAAAAAAAAAGTGCTTTAACAGAAAATGTCTTGTGATTTAAAATACACTTAATTTATTGGGTCCAATACTTTATTAGAAGAAAAAGGAAGTGACATAAAAGTCACTGAAGTCTTCAGAGTCGTTTTTAAATGCTGCAGTTTCGTCTTCGTCTCAAACATTGAAAACTGAATTACATTTTTGTTCAGTAACAGTCACAGTTTTCTTATTGGTTTTTTGCTTATATCTCGAAAACAGTTACTCCTATCAATTTTTATCTTTCTGTCAAAATTAAAGCTGATAAAATTTCCTACAAAATAGTTATTTGCATTTTTCTTGTAGGACCAACCATAAGCGAGTTATAGAGTTGGATATAAATAATATTTAACAAAAATTTGCTTTAAAATAAAATGTTTGAAAAACTGAAATTAAACTAATTTAATTGTGTCTAACACTTTAGTAGAGGAAAAAGAAGAAGACATAAAAGTCACTAAAGGTTTCAAAGTTGTCTTTAATCGTCATATTAATAACAATAACATTAATAATAATAATACTAATAGTACTAAATTTGCTTATATGCAAACGCTTAATTAAGGTAACAGTGTTTTGGTTTCTTGCTCATATCTCGAAAACAGTTACTCCTATCAATTTTTATCTTTTTTTCAAAATTAAAGCTGATAACATTTCCTACAAAATAGTTATTTGCATTTTTCTTGTAGGACCAACCATAAGCGAGTTATAAAGTTGGATATAAATAATATTTAACAAAAACTTGCTTAAAAATAAAATGTTTGAAATACTGAAATTAAACTAAATTAATTGTGTCTAACACTTTAGTAGAGAAAAAAGAAAAAGTCATAAAAGTCACCAAAGTCTTCAGAATCGTTTTTAGTCGTCATATTAATAACAATAACATTAATAATAATAATACTAATAGTACTAAATCTGCTTATATGCAAGCGCTTTATTAAGGTAACAGTTTTTTGGTTTCTTGCTTATATTATATTATATGCTGTGATGGCTGGCGACGCTACACAACAAGCCAATGTGCTCTGTAAGAAATGTGGCTCAAAAGTGGTGAATTTTGTGAAGTGCAAGCTTTGTCAACACCAGTTTCATCCGAGTTGTGCTAAGATTTTGAATGCAACTTTCCACGACAACAAATCTATCACGTGTTGTGAAAAACACGAGATATTTGAAGATGCATACGATGGGAAAACATCTGACGACGAGATAAATTGGGAAAATGTAAGTCCGCAACTTTTCTCGTATATTATTAAAGAAAAGGACGCCTTAATCGAAGAATTAAGAGATAAAATTGCATTACTGCAAATTTGCATTCAAGAAAAAAATAAATCGTTATCTCCAAAGAAACATTCTCCTCCGATAATCGCCGGGCAGTCGCCGCCAGCGCATACAGTCGTTGATAACAAATCGGCAGGTAGAAACAAAAACGAAAACAAAAATAAAGATAAACTAAACAAAGTCGTATTCGAAAAGGACCAGCTACAAGCCCAAAGTAATACGACTGCTACAAAAATAGTTGAGAACAATAAGAAAAGCATGCCTCGACGTGAAACTCCGAAAAATGAAGACCCTGTCATTGAAGAAAGAAAAAATGATTGGAAAACTATAACTCACAAGAAATTAGACAGAAAGCAACAAAGGAATGCTGTTATAGGGACACACGCTTGTGACAAAATAAAAACAGCACCCAAAAAGGCTTTTCTCTATGTTTCAAGACTCGATCCAGAAACCAAAAGTGAAGACTTGGTGAGCTTACTTCAGAATACTTTTCCAGAAGTAACATGTATGAAGTTGGACTCCAAATATCCAGAGTACTACTCATCCTACAAGGTGACAATTAACCTAAACAATCTAGAACACGCAATGAAATCAGAAATTTGGCCTGAAGGATCATATGTAACGCGGTATTTTCATCCACGTCGGTCGAAGACCAGCAGTCAATAACACCCGACTCTTTGCAGCAATGCAAAGGGTCGCTTAAAATATTGCATTTAAATATTCAGTGCTTGTCAAATAAATTAAATGAAATTCTTTTATTCTTGGAAAACCATAGAGATTATGATGTTTTAGGTTTTAGCGAACATTGGTTAAGTGAATATGAAATACAGTCAATCAACTTGCTCAATTTCAAATTAGCGACTTGTTTCTGCAGGCGCATATTACGTCATGGAGGAACTGTTCTTTTCGTAAGGGATGGTATAAAATTCAAACATTTGGATCTTTCTTGCTTCTCCATAGAGTGTGATGCAGAGTTTAGTGGGATCTATCTAAATGAGGTAAAAACTGTTGTTATATGTTTGTATAGGTCTGGTCTGGGCAATGTAGATATATTTCTAGAGCAACTTGGTCTGTTGCTAGATCATATTCAAAATAAAACTACAGATATTGTTTTGATGGGTGATTTTAACATAGACTTCAAAATGCATAAATCGAATAATAAACTAAAAGAGTTGCTAACTCTAATAATGTCTCATGGTTTAAAAGTTACTATAGATACCATGACAAGAATTAGCTCTTCATCCGAGAGCTGCATTGATAATATTTTAACAAATATAAATGATGGGTTATATGAGTCAGAGGTATTTAATCCTTGCTTATCTGATCACTATGCTCAACACATTACATTATTTAACAAAAATACCCTAAAACCAAGATCTACCACTGTGACAATCCGTAATAAAAGTAACCGCAATATGAGGCTTTTTATTGAAGCGCTAGAAACCGTAAATTTAAATTTTCAATTGAAAGATGTTGAAGAATCAACTAACTTTATAATTAACACATACTCTTATTTGATTGAGAAATTCTTTCCCTATAAAGAGATAGAATGTAAAGATTCCTATGTTCCGCTAAAATGGTTTTCTGATGAGTTGCGTAACCTCAGAAATAACGTCTCAATACTAAAAACTGTAAGTCTCGTGTCTAAAGATCCCATTGATATTAAAGCTTATAAAAGTTTGCATTCACAATATAAAAAAAATATTGCAACGACCAAAAAAAATGCTTATAATCAGTTTCTAAAAAATTCAGTTAATAAATCCAGGGATATATGGAAGCTAATAAATTTTGAAAGAAATTGTAATCCACACAGAATTAATAACGAGATTTCCAGTGATGAGTTTAATAACTTTTTTTGCTCTATAGCAGAAAAAATTGTAAACTCAATACAACCAAATTCATTTCCAAATACTAGTCAATCCTTCAATCGTACTATAAATACACAATCATTTTTTTTAGAACCGGTGTCACAAAAGGAAGTCAGCAATGTTATTAATAAACTAAATAATTCGAAATGCTGTGATATATATGACCTAGATTCCTCAATACTTAAATCTTCCGAGTTTATAGTAACCCCCTTCTTAACGGAGCTTATAAACAAATGTTTTGTTTCAGGAGTTTTTCCCAATAAACTAAAATGTAGCAAAATCATCCCAATTTTTAAAAAAGGTAATAAAATGAACGTTGAAAACTATAGGCCCATTGCAATCATTCCCATTTTAGGCAAAATTATTGAAATCTTAGTGAAAGAAAGATTAATTCGATTTTTTGAAAAATATAATCTACTAAGTAACAGTCAATTCGGTTTCAGAAAAGGCCGTTGCACAATCACTGCTCTTCGAGATATGGTGGAACACGTAGTTGAATGTTTGGATGGGGGACATGCAATAGGTGCAGTTTTGTGCGACCTTAGTAGGGCTTTTGACTGCGTGTCTCACTCTATTCTTTTACAAAAGCTAGAGCATTACGGTATAAGGGGTACGCCATTAAAATTCTTTGAATCTTATCTTCAGAATCGAAAACAAATGGTACTCTCAAACAACAAATACTCCAATATAGGGAAAATTGAACATGGCGTACCCCAAGGATCCGTACTTGGACCGCTATTGTTTATCATTTATATAAATGATTTGTCTGCTCACTTATCACCTATTAAAAATATTTTGTATGCTGATGACGCAACGCTACTCTTTGCTTCAAAAAATCGTAATGAAATCAATCTTCAATTTGAAGATGGATTGCGTAAAGCAGAACAGTGGTTCAACAATAATTGTCTGAAATTGAACAAAGATAAAACTCAAAAAATTATCTTTTCGTTTAACAACAATCATATAAGGGGCGTCCAAGTGAAACTTTTAGGTTTAATAGTTGATGATGGTTTAAAATGGAATTATCATATTGACTATTTGTGCAGAAAGATCTCGAGCCAACTGTTTGTACTTCGACAACTTAAAAAGGTACTCAACTTTAACAATCTAGTTACCACCTATTTTTCACTAATACACAGTGTTCTCAGTTACGGAATCCTTCTTTGGGGAAATTCATGTCACTCAATAAGAGTATTTAAACTTCAGAAAAAAGCAGTGAGAATTTTAGCTGGGATAACACAACGCGAAAGCTGTAGACCTTGGTTTCACAAATTTCAAATAATGTCGTTACCCTCAATGTTTATTTATTCTACTTTAATTGAAACCCATCATTCAAATAATTTTCAAACTCATGGTGAACTGCATGGTTACAATACAAGAGGAGCTCATCTCTTGGTTACGACGAAACACAACCATGTAACAACAGAAAAAAATTGTTTAAATCTAAATATATTTAATAAACTCAAACGCGAGACCAAACTCTTGCAACACAAACAATTTAAGCAAACAGTCAAAAACTATCTTAAAGATAATGTATTTTATTCCATCACTGAATTTCTTACGTCAAATATTACTATATAACTAAGTATTCATTGAAACCAGTAGATATATTTGTTAAAATTTAAATTGTAGGTCACTGTTTTTAACATTTAAATATTGTCTGTATTGTCTTATTATTTACAACTTTGTATGTTGAGCTGTTGACTTGTATACGTATGTTTTTTGTTATACTGACGTGTCTGTAAGTTCTTTTGTAACTGTTTTGACGAATAAATTATTATTATTATTATTATTATTATTATTATCTCGAAAACAGTTACTCCTATGAATTTTTGTCTTTCTTTCAAAATTAAAGCTGATAAAATATTCTACAAAATAGTTAATTGCATTTTTCTTGTAGGACCAACCATAAGCGAGTTATAGAGTTGGATATAAATAATATTTAACAAAAATTTGCTTTAAAATAAAATGTTTGAAAAACTGAAATTAAACTAATTTAACTGTGTCTAACACTTTAGTAGAGAAAAAAGGAAAAGACATAAAAGTCACTAAAGGTTTCAGAGTTGTCTTTAGTTGTCATATTAATAACAATAACATTAATAATAATAATACTAATAGTACTAAATTTGCTTATATGCAAACGCTTAATTAAGGTAACAGTGTTTTGGTTTCTTGCTTATATCTCGAAAACAGTTACTCCTATCAATTTTTATCTTTTTACTAAAATTCAAGCTGATAAAATTTCCTACAAAATAGTTATTTGCATTTTTTATGTAGGACTAACCATAAGCGAGATATAAGATTGAAAATAATTAATATTTAAAAAAGAAGTGCTTTAACAGAAAATGTCTTGTGATTTAAAATACACTTAATTTATTGGGTCCAATACTTTATTAGAAGAAAAAGGAAGTGACATAAAAGTCACTGAAGTCTTCAGAGTCGTTTTTAAATGCTGCAGTTTCGTCTTCGTCTCAAACATTGAAAACCGAATTACATTTTTGTTCAGTAACAGTCACAGTTTTCTTATTGGTTTTTTGCTTATATCTCGAAAACAGTGACTCCTATCAATTTTTATCTTTCTTTCAAAATTAAAGCTGATAAAATTTTCTACAAAATAGTTATTTGCATTTTTCTTGTAGGACCAACCATAAGCGAGTTATAGAGTTGGATATAAATAATATTTAACAAAAATTTGCTTTAAAATAAAATGTTTGAAAAACTGAAATTAAACTAATTTAATTGTGTCTAACACTTTAGTAGAGGAAAAAGAAGACGACATAAAAGTCACTAAAGGTTTCAAAGTTGTCTTTAATCGTCATATTAATAACAATAACATTAATAATAATAATACTAATAGTACTAAATTTACTTATATGCAAACGCTTAATTAAGGTAACAGTGTTTTGGTTTCTTGCTCATATCTCGAAAACAGTTACTCCTATCAATTTTTATCTTTTTTTCAAAATTAAAGCTGATAACATTTCCTACAAAATAGTTATTTGCATTTTTCTTGTAGGACCAACCATAAGCGAGTTATAAAGTTGGATATAAATAATATTTAACAAAAACTTGCTTAAAAATAAAATGTTTGAAATACTGAAATTAAACTAAATTAATTGTGTCTAACACTTTAGTAGAGAAAAAAGAAAAAGTCATAAAAGTCACCAAAGTCTTCAGAATCGTTTTTAGTCGTCATATTAATAACAATAACATTAATAATAATAATACTAATAGTACTAAATCTGCTTATATGCAAGCGCTTTATTAAGGTAACAGTTTTTTGGTTTCTTGCTTATATCTCGAAAACAGTTACTCCTATGAATTTTTGTCTTTCTTTCAAAATTAAAGCTGATAAAATATTCTACAAAATAGTTAATTGCATTTTTCTTGTAGGACCAACCATAAGCGAGTTATAGAGTTGGATATAAATAATATTTAACAAAAATTTGCTTTAAAATAAAATGTTTGAAAAACTGAAATTAAACTAATTTAACTGTGTCTAACACTTTAGTAGAGAAAAAAGGAAAAGACATAAAAGTCACTAAAGGTTTCAGAGTTGTCTTTAGTTGTCATATTAATAACAATAACATTAATAATAATAATACTAATAGTACTAAATTTGCTTATATGCAAACGCTTAATTAAGGTAACAGTGTTTTGGTTTCTTGCTTATATCTCGAAAACAGTTACTCCTATCAATTTTTATCTTTTTACTAAAATTCAAGCTGATAAAATTTCCTACAAAATAGTTATTTGCATTTTTTATGTAGGACTAACCATAAGCGAGATATAAGATTGAAAATAATTAATATTTAAAAAAGAAGTGCTTTAACAGAAAATGTCTTGTGATTTAAAATACACTTAATTTATTGGGTCCAATACTTTATTAGAAGAAAAAGGAAGTGACATAAAAGTCACTGAAGTCTTCAGAGTCGTTTTTAAATGCTGCAGTTTCGTCTTCGTCTCAAACATTGAAAACCGAATTACATTTTTGTTCAGTAACAGTCACAGTTTTCTTATTGGTTTTTTGCTTATATCTCGAAAACAAGTTACTCCTATCAATTTTTATCTTTCTTTCAAAATTAAAGCTGATAAAATTTTCTACAAAATAGTTATTTGCATTTTTCTTGTAGGACCAACCATAAGCGAGTTATAGAGTTGGATATAAATAATATTTAACAAAAATTTGCTTTAAAATAAAATGTTTGAAAAACTGAAATTAAACTAATTTAATTGTGTCTAACACTTTAGTAGAGGAAAAAGAAGACGACATAAAAGTCACTAAAGGTTTCAAAGTTGTCTTTAATCGTCATATTAATAACAATAACATTAATAATAATAATACTAATAGAACTAAATTTGCTTATATGCAAACGCTTAATTAAGGTAACAGTGTTTTGGTTTCTTGCTCATATCTCGAAAACAGTTACTCCTATCAATTTTTATCTTTTTACTAAAATTCAAGCTGATAAAATTTCCTACAAAATAGTTATTTGCATTTTTTATGTAGGACTAACCATAAGCGAGATATAAGATTGAAAATAATTAATATTTAAAAAAGAAGTGCTTTAACAGAAAATGTCTTGTGATTTAAAATACACTTAATTTATTAGGTCCAATACTTTATTAGAAAAAAAAGGGGGTGACATATAAGTCACTGAAGTCTTCAGAGTCGATTTTAAATGCTGCATTTTCGTCTTCGTCTCAAACATTGAAAACTAAATTACATTTTTGTTCTGAAACGGTAACAGTTTTTACTTTGGTTTTTTGCTTATATCTCGAAAACAGTTACTCCTATCAATTTTTATCTTTCTTTCAAAATTAAAGCTGATAACATTTCCTACAAAATAGTTATTTGCATTTTTCTTGTAGGACCAACCATAAGCGAGTTATAAAGTTGGATATAAATAATATTTAACAAAAACTTGCTTAAAAATAAAATGTTTGAAATACTGAAATTAAACTAAATTAATTGTGTCTAACACTTTAGTAGAGAAAAAAGAAAAAGACATAAAAGTCACCAAAGTCTTCAGAATCGTTTTTAGTCGTCATATTAATAACAATAACATTAATAATAATAATACTAACAGCACTAAATCTGCTTATATGCAAGCGCTTTATTAAGGTAACAGTTTTTTGGTTTCTTGCTTATATCTCGAAAACAGTTACTCCTATGAATTTTTGTCTTTCTTTCAAAATTAAAGCTGATAAAATATTCTATAAAATAGTTATTTGCATTTTTCTTGAAGGACCAACCATAAGCGAGTTATAGAGTTGGATATAAATAATATATAACAAAAATTTGCTTTAAAATAAAATGTTTGAAAAACTGAAATTAAACTAATTTAACTGTGTCTAACACTTTAGTAGAGGAAAAAGGAAAAGACATAAAAGTCACTAAAGGTTTCAGAGTTGTCTTTAGTTGTCATATTAATAACAATAACATTAATAATAATAATACTAATAGTACTAAATTTGCTTATATGCAAACGCTTAATTAAGGTAACAGTGTTTTGGTTTCTTGCTTATATCTCGAAAACAGTTACTCCTATCAATTTTTATCTTTTTACTAAAATTCAAGCTGATAAAATTTCCTACAAAATAGTTATTTGCATTTTTCATGTAGGACTAACCATAAGCGAGATATAAGTTTGAAAATAATTAATATTTAAAAAAAAAGTGCTTTAACAGAAAATGTCTTGTGATTTAAAATACACTTAATTTATTAGGTCCAATACTTTATTAGAAGAAAAAGGGGGTGACATATAAGTCACTGAAGTCTTCAGAGTCGATTGTAAATGCTGCATTTTCGTCTTCGTCTCAAACATTGAAAACTGAATTACATTTTTGTTCTGAAACGGTAACAGCTTTCACTTTGGTTTTTTGCTTATATCTCGAAAACAATTACTCCTATCAGTTATTATCTTTTTTTCAAAATAAAGCTGATAAAATTTCCTACAAAATAGTTATTTGCATTTTTCTTGTAGGACCAACCATCAGCGAGTTATAAAGTTGAATATAAATAATATTTAACAAAAACTTGCTTAAAAATTAAATGTTTGAAATACTGAAATTAAACTAAATTAATTGTGTCTAACACTTTAGTAGAGAAAAAAGAAAAAGACATAAAAGTTAATACTATTAGTATTATTATTATTAATGTTATTGTTATTAATATGACGACTAAAAACGATTCTGAAGACTTTGGTAACTTTTATGTCTTTTTCTTTTTTCTCTACTAAAGTGTTAGACACAATTAATTTAGTTTAATTTCAGTATTTCAAACATTTAATTTTTAAGCAAGTTTTTGTTAAATATTATTTATATCCAACTTTATAACTCGCTTATGGTTGGTCCTACAAGAAAAATGCAAATAACTATTTTGTAGGAAATTTTATCAGCTTTATTAAAAAAAAAAATAAAAACTGATAGGAGTAATTGTTTTCGAGATATAAGCAAAAAACCAAAGTGAAAACTGTTACCGTTTCAGAACAAAAATGTAATTCAGTTTTCAATGTTTGAGACGAAGACAAAAATGCAGCATTTACAATCGACTCTGAAGACTTCAGTGACTTATATGTCACTCCCTTTTTCTTCTAATAAAGTATTGGACCTAATAAATTAAGTGTATTTTAAATCACAAGACATTTTCTGTTAAAGCACTTTTTTTTTAAATATTAATTATTTTCAAACTTATATCTCGCTTATGGTTAGTCCTACATGAAAAATGCAAATAACTATTTTGTAGGAAATTTTATCAGCTTGAATTTTACTAAAAAGATAAAAATTGATAGGAGTAACTGTTTTCGAGATATAAGCAAGAAACCAAAACACTGTTACCTTAATTAAGCGTTTGCATATAAGCAAATTTAGTACTATTAGTATTATTATTATTAATGTTATTGTTATTAATATGACAAGTAAAGACAACTCTGAAACCTTTAGTGACTTTTATGTCTTTTCCTTTTTTCTCTACTAAAGTGTTAGACACAATTAATTTAGTTTAATTTCAGTATTTCAAACATTTTATTTTTAAGCAAGTTTTTGTTAAATATTATTTATATCCAACTTTATAACTCGCTTATGGTTGGTCCTACAAGAAAAATGCAAATAACTATTTTGTAGGAAATGTTATCAGCTTTAATTTTGAAAGAAAGATAAAAATTGATAGGAGTAACTGTTTTCGAGATATAAGCAAAAAACCAAAGTAAAAACTGTTACCGTTTCAGAACAAAAATGTAATTCAGTTTTCAATGTTTGAGACGAAGACGAAAACGCAGCATTTAAAATCGACTCTGAAGACTTCAGTGACTTATATGCCACCCCCTTTTTTTTCTAATAAAGTATTGGACCTAATAAATTAAGTGTATTTTAAATCACAAGACATTTTCTGTTAAAGCACTTCTTTTTTAAATATTAATTATTTTCAATCTTATATCTCGCTTATGGTTAGTCCTACATAAAAAATGCAAATAACTATTTTGTAGGAAATTTTATCAGCTTGAATTTTAGTAAAAAGATAAAAATTGATAGGAGTAACTGTTTTCGAGATATGAGCAAGAAACCAAAACACTGTTACCTTAATTAAGCGTTTGCATATAAGCAAATTTAGTACTATTAGTATTATTATTATTAATGTTATTGTTATTAATATGACGATTAAAGACAACTTTGAAACCTTTAGTGACTTTTATGTCTTCTTCTTTTTCCTCTACTAAAGTGTTAGACACAATTAAATTAGTTTAATTTCAGTTTTTCAAACATTTTATTTTAAAGCAAATTTTTGTTAAATATTATTTATATCCAACTCTATAACTCGCTTATGGTTGGTCCTACAAGAAAAATGCAAATAACTATTTTGTAGGAAATTTTATCAGCTTTAATTTTGAAAGAAAGATAAAAATTGATAGGAGTAACTGTTTTCGAGATATAAGCAAAAAACCAATAAGAAAACTGTGACTGTTACTGAACAAAAATGTAATTCGGTTTTCAATGTTTGAGACGAAGACGAAACTGCAGCATTTAATAACGACTCTGAAGACTTCAGTGACTTTTATGTCACTTCCTTTTTCTTCTAATAAAGTATTGGACCCAATAAATTAAGTGTATTTTAAATCACAAGACATTTTCTGTTAAAGCACTTTTTTTTAAATATTAATTATTTTCAATCATAGATCTCGCTTATGGTTAGTCCTACATGAAAAATGCAAATAACTATTTTGTAGGAAATTTTATCAGCTTGAATTTTAGTAAAAAGATAAAAATTGATAGGAGTAACTGTTTTCGAGATATAAGCAAGAAACCAAAACACTGTTACCTTAATTAAGCGTTTGCATATAAGCAAATTTAGTACTATTAGTATTATTATTATTAATGTTATTGTTATTAATATGACAACTAAAGACAACTCTGAAACCTTTAGTGACTTTTATGTCTTTTCCTTTTTTCTCTACTAAAGTGTTAGACACAGTTAAATTAGTTTAATTTCAGTTTTTCAAACATTTTATTTTAAAGCAAATTTTTGTTAAATATTATTTATATCCAACTCTATAACTCGCTTATGGTTGGTCCTACAAGAAAAATGCAAATAACTATTCTGTAGAATATTTTATCAGCTTTAATTTTGAAAGAAAGACAAAAATTCATAGGAGTAACAGTTTTCGAGATATAAGCAAGAAACCAAAAAACTGTTACCTTAATAAAGCGCTTGCATATAAGCAGATTTAGTACTATTAGTATTATTATTATTAATGTTATTGTTATTAATATGACGACTAAAAACGATTCTGAAGACTTTGGTGACTTTTATGTTCTTTTCTTTTTTCTCTACTAAAGTGTTAGACACAATTAATTTAGTTTAATTTCAGTATTTCAAACATTTTATTTTTAAGCAAGTTTTTGTTAAATATTATTTATATCCAACTTTATAACTCGCTTATGGTTGGTCCTACAAGAAAAATGCAAATAACTATTTTGTAGGAAATGTTATCAGCTTTAATTTTGAAAAAAAGATAAAAATTGATAGGAGTAACTGTTTTCGAGATATAAGCAAAAAACCAATAAGAAAACTGTGACTGTTACTGAACAAAAATGTAATTCAGTTTTCAATGTTTGAGACGAAGACTAAACTGCAGCATTTAAAAACGACTCTGAAGACTTCAGTGACTTTTATGTCACTTCCTTTTTCTTCTAATAAAGTATTGGACCCAATAAATTAAGTGTATTTTAAATCACAAGACATTTTCTGTTAAAGCACTTTTTTTTTTAAATATTAATTATTTTCAATCATATATCTCGCTTATGGTTAGTCCTACATGAAAAATGCAAATAACTATTTTGTAGGAAATTTTATCAGCTTGAATTTTAGTAAAAAGATAAAAATTGATAGGAGTAACTGTTTTCGAGATATAAGCAAAAAACCAAAGTAAAAACTGTTACCGTTTCAGAACAAAAATGTAATTCAGTTTTCAATGTTTGAGACGAAGACGAAAATGCAGCATTTAAAATCGACTCTGAAGACTTCAGTGACTTATATGTCACCCCCTTTTTTTTTTAATAAAGTATTGGACCTAATAAATTAAGTGTATTTTAAATCACAAGACATTTTCTGTTAAAGCACTTCTTTTTTAAATATTAATTATTTTCAATCTTATATCTCGCTTATGGTTAGTCCTACATAAAAAATGCAAATAACTATTTTGTAGGAAATTTTATCAGCTTGAATTTTAGTAAAAAAATAAAAATTGATAGGAGTAACTGTTTTCGAGATATGAGCAAGAAACCAATACACTGTTACCTTAATTAAGCGTTTGCATATAAGCAAATTTAGTACAACTAGTATTATTATTATTAATGTTATTGTTATTAATATGACGATTAAAAACAACTTTGAAACCTTTAGTGACTTTTATGTCTTCTTCTTTTTCCTCTACTAAAGTGTTAGACACAATTAAATTAGTTTAATTTCAGTTTTTCAAACATTTTATTTTAAAGCAAATTTTTGTTAAATATTATTTATATCCAACTCTATAACTCGCTTATGGTTGGTCCTACAAGAAAAACGCAAATAACTATTTTGTAGGAAATTTTATCAGCTTTAATTTTGACAGAAAGATAAAAATTGATAGGAGTAACAGTTTTCGAGATATAAGCAAAAAACCAATAAGAAAACTGTGACTGTTACTGAACAAAAATGTAATTCAGTTTTCAATGTTTGAGACGAAGACGAAACTGCAGCATTTAAAAACGACTCTGAAGACTTCAGTGACTTTTATGTCACTTCCTTTTTCTTCTAATAAAGTATTGGACCCAATAAATTAAGTGTATTTTAAATCACAAGACATTTTCTGTTAAAGCACTTTTTTTTTAAATATTAATTATTTTCAATCATATATCTCGCTTATGGTTAGTCCTACATGAAAAATGCAAATAACTATTTTGTAGGAAATTTTATCAGCTTGAATTTTAGTAAAAAGATAAAAATTGATAGGAGTAACTGTTTTCGAGATATGAGCAAGAAACCAATACACTGTTACCTTAATTAAGCGTTTGCATATAAGCAAATTTAGTACAAATAGTATTATTATTATTAATGTTATTGTTATTAATATGACGATTAAAGACAACTTTGAAACCTTTAGTGACTTTTATGTCTTCTTCTTTTTCCTCTACTAAAGTGTTAGACACAATTAAATTAGTTTAATTTCAGTTTTTCAAACATTTTATTTTAAAGCAAATTTTTGTTAAATATTATTTATATCCAACTCTATAACTCGCTTATGGTTGGTCCTACAAGAAAAACGCAAATAATTATTTTGTAGGAAATTTTATCAGCTTTAATTTTGACAGAAAGATAAAAATTGATAGGAGTAACAGTTTTCGAGATATAAGCAAAAAACCAATAAGAAAACTGTGACTGTTACTGAACAAAAATGTAATTCAGTTTTCAATGTTTGAGACGAAGACGAAACTGCAGCATTTAAAAACGACTCTGAAGACTTCAGTGACTTTTATGTCACTTCCTTTTTCTTCTAATAAAGTATTGGACCCAATAAATTAAGTGTATTTTAAATCACAAGACATTTTCTGTTAAAGCACTTTTTTTTTAAATATTAATTATTTTCAATCATATATCTCGCTTATGGTTAGTCCTACATGAAAAATGCAAATAACTATTTTGTAGGAAATTTTATCAGCTTGAATTTTAGTAAAAAGATAAAAATTGATAGGAGTAACTGTTTTCGAGATATAAGCAAGAAACCAAAACACTGTTACCTTAATTAAGCGTTTGTATATAAGCAAATTTAGTACTATTAGTATTATTATTATTAATGTTATTGTTATTAATATGACAACTAAAGACAACTCTGAAACCTTTAGTGACTTTTATGTCTTTTCCTTTTTCCTCTACTAAAGTGTTAGACACAATTAAATTAGTTTAATTTCAGTTTTTCAAACATTTTATTTTAAAGCAAATTTTTGTTAAATATTATTTATATCCAACTCTATAACTCGTTTATGGTTGGTCCTACAAGAAAAATGCAAATAACTATTTTGCAGGAAATTTTATCAGCTTTAATTTTGAAAAAAAGACAAAAATTCATAGGAGTAACTGTTTTCGAGATATAAGCAAGAAACCAAAAAACTGTTACCTTAATAAAACGCTTGCATATAAGCAGATTTAGTACTATTAGTATTATTATTATTAATGTTATTGTTATTAATATGACGACTAAAAACAATTCTGAAGACTTTGGTGACTTTTATGTCTTTTTCTTTTTTCTCTACTAAAGTGTTAGACGCAATTAATTTAGTTTAATTTCAGTATTTCAAACATTTTATTTTCAAGCAAGTTTTTGTTAAATATTATTTATATCCAACTTTATAACTCGCATATGGTTGGTCCTACAAGAAAAATGCAAATAACTATTTTGTAGGAAATGTTATCAGCTTTAATTTTGAAAGAAAGATAAAAATTGATAGGAGTAACTGTTTTCGAGATATAAGCAAAAAACCAAAGTAAAAACTGTTACCGTTTCAGAACAAAAATGTAATTCAGTTTTCAATGTTTGAGACGAAGACGAAAATGCAGCATTTAAAATCGACTCTGAAGACTTCAGTGACTTATATGTCACCCCCTTTTTTTTTTAATAAAGTATTAGACCTAATAAATTAAGTGTATTTTAAATCACAAGACATTTTCTGTTAAAGCACTTCTTTTTTAAATATTAATTATTTTCAATCTTATATCTCGCTTATGGTTAGTCCTACGTAAAAAATGCAAATAACTATTTTGTAGGAAATTTTATCAGCTTGAATTTTAGTAACAAAATAAAAATTGATAGGAGTAACTGTTTTCGAGATATTAGCAAGAAACCAAAACACTGTTACCTTAATTAAGCGTTTGCATATAAGCAAATTTAGTACAATTAGTATTATTATTAATGTTATTGTTATTAATATGACGATTAAAGACAACTTTGAAACCTTTAGTGACTTTTATGTTTTCTTCTTTTTCCTCTACTAAAGTGTTAGACACAATTAAATTAGTTTAATTTCAGTTTTTCAAACATTTTATTTTAAAGCCAATTTTTGTTAAATATTATTTATATCCAACTCTATAACTCGCTTATGGTTGGTCCTACAAGAAAAATGCAAATAACTATTTTGTAGGAAATTTTATCAGCTTTAATTTTGACAGAAAGATAAAAATTGATAGGAGTAACTGTTTTCGAGATATAAGCAAAAAACCAATAAGAAAACTGTGACTGTTACTGAACAAAAATGTAATTCAGTTTTCAATGTTTGAGACGAAGACGAAACTGCAGCATTTAAAAACAACTCTAAAGACTTCAGTGACCTTTCTGTCACCTCTTTTTTCTTCTAATAAAGTATTGGACCCAATAAATTAAGTGTATTTTAAATCACAAGACATTTTCTGTTGAAGCACTTTTTTTTAAATTTTAATTATTTTCAAACTTATATCTCGCTTATGGTTAGTCCTACATTAAAAATGCAATTAACTATTTTGTAGGAAATTTTATCAGCTTTAATTTTAGTAAAAAGATAAAAATTGATAGGAGTAACTGTTTTCGAGATATAAGCAAGAAACCAAAAAATTGTTACCTGAATTAAGCGTTTGCATGTAAGCAAATTTAGTACTATTAGTATTATTATTATTAATGTTATTGTTATTAATATGACGACTAAAAACGATTCTGAAGACTTTGGTGACTTTTATGTCTTTTTCTTTTTTCTCTACTAAAGTGTTAGACACAATTAATTTAGTTAAATTTCAGTATTTCAAACATTTAATTTTTAAGCAAGTTTTTGTTAAATATTATTTATATCCAACTTTATAACTCGCTTATGGTTGGTCCTACAAGAAAAATGCAAATAACTATTTTGTAGGAAATTTTATCAGCTTTATTTTGAAAAAAAAAATAAAAACTGATAGGAGTAATTGTTTTCGAGATATAAGCAAAAAACCAAAGTGAAAACTGTTACCGTTTCAGAACAAAAATGTAATTCAGTTTTCAATGTTTGAGACGAAGATGAAAATGCAGCATTTACAATCGACTCTGAAGACTTCAGTGACTTATATGTCACCCCCTTTTTCTTCTAATAAAGTATTGGACCTAATAAATTAAGTGTATTTTAAATCACAAGACATTTTCTGTTAAAGCACTTTTTTTTAAATATTAATTATTTTCAAACTTATATCTCGCTTATGGTTACTCCTACATGAAAAATGCAAATAACTATTTTGTAGGAAATTTTATCAGCTTGAATTTTAGTAAAAAGATAAAAATTGATAGGAGTAACTGTTTTCGAGATATGAGCAAGAAACCAAAACACTGTTACCTTAATTAAGCGTTTGCATATAAGCAAATTTAGTACTATTAGTATTATTATTATTAATGTTATTGTTATTAATATGACGATTAAAGACAACCTTGAAACCTTTAGTGACTTTTATGTCTTCTTCTTTTTCCTCTACTAAAGTGTTAGACACAATTAAATTAGTTTAATTTCAGTTTTTCAAACATTTTATTTTAAAGCAAATTTTTGTTAAATATTATTTATATCCAACTCTATAACTCGCTTATGGTTGGTCCTACAAGAAAAATGCAAATAACTATTTTGTAGGAAATTTTATCAGCTTTAATTTTGAAAAAAGATAAAAATTGATAGGAGTAACTGTTTTCGAGATATAAGCAAGAAACCAAAAAACTGTTACCTTAATAAAGCGCTTGCATATTAGCAGATTTAGTACTATTAGTATTATTATTATTAATGTTATTGTTATTAATATGACGACTAAAAACGATTCTGAAGACTTTGGTGACTTTTATGTCTTTTTCTTTTTTCTCTACTAAAGTGTTAGACTCAATTAATTTAGTTTAATTTCGGTTTTTCAAACATTTTATTTAAAGCAAATTTTTGTTAAATATTATTTATATCCAACTCTATAACTCGCTTATGGTTGGTCCTACAAGAAAAATGCAAATAACTATTTTGTAGGAAGCTTTATCAGCTTTAATTTTAAAAGAAAGATAAAAATTGATAGGAGTAATTGTTTTCGAGATATAAGCAAAAAACCAATAAGAAAACTGTAACAGTTACTGAACAAAAATGTAATTCAGTTTTCAATGTTTGAGACGAAGACGAAAATGCAGCATTTACAAACGACTCTAAAGACTTCAGTGATCTTTCTGTCACCTCTATTTTCTTCTAATAAAGTATTGGACCCAATAAATTAAGTGTATTTTAAATCAAAAGACATTTCCTGTTGAAGCACTTTTTTTAAATTTTAATTATTTTCAAACTTATATCTCGCTTATGGTTAGTCCCACATTAAAAATGCAATTAACTATTTTGTAGGAAATTTTATCAGCTTTAATTTTAGTAAAAAGATAAAAATTGATAGGAGTAACTGTTTTCGAGATATAAGCAAGAAACCAAAAAATTGTTACCTGAATTAAGCGTTTGCATGTAAGCAAATTTAGTACTATTAGTATTATTATTATTAATGTTATTGTTATTAATATGACGTCTAAAAACGATTCTGAAGACTTTGGTGACTTTTATGTCTATTTCTTTTTTCTCTACTAAAGTGTTAGACACAATTAATTTAGTTTAATTTCAGTATTTCAAACATTTAATTTTTAAGCAAGTTTTTGTTAAATATTATTTATATCCAACTTTATAACTCGCTTATGGTTGGTCCTACAAGAAAAATGCAAATAACTATTTTGTAGGAAATTTTATCAGCTTTAATTTTGAAAAAAAGATAAAAATTGATAGGAGTAACTGTTTTCGAGATATAAGCAAAAATCCAATAAGAAAACTGTGACTGTTACTGAATAAAAATGTAATTCGGTTTTCAATGTTTGAGACGAAGACGAAACTGCAGCATTTAAAAACGACTCTGAAGACTTCAGTGACTTTTATGTCACTTCCTTTTTCTTCTAATAAAGTATTGGACCCAATAAATTAAGTGTATTTTAAATCACAAGACATTTTCTGTTAAAGCACTTTTTTTTTAAATATTAATTATTTTCAATCATATATCTCGCTTATGGTTAGTCCTACATGAAAAATGCAAATAACTATTTTGTAGGAAATTTTATCAGCTTGAATTTTAGTAAAAAGATAAAAATTGATAGGAGTAACTGTTTTCGAGATATAAGCAAGAAACCAAAACACTGATACCTTAATTAAGCGTTTGCATATAAGCAAATTTAGTACTATTAGTATTATTATTATTAATGTTATTGTTATTAATATGACAACTAAAGACAACTCTGAAACCTTTAGTGACTTTTATGTCTTTTCCTTTTTTCTCTACTAAAGTGTTAGACACAGTTAAATTAGTTTAATTTCAGTTTTTCAAACATTTTATTTTAAAGCAAATTTTTGTTAAATATTATTTATATCCAACTCTATAACTCGCTTATGGTTGGTCCTACAAGAAAAATGCAAATAACTATTTTGTAGAATATTTTATCAGCTTTAATTTTGAAAAAAAGACAAAAATTCATAGGAGTAACTGTTTTCGAGATATAAGCAAGAAACCAAAAAACTGTTACCTTAATAAAGCGCTTGCATATAAGCAGATTTAGTACTATTAGTATTATTATTATTAATGTTATTGTTATTAATATGACGACTAAAAACGATTCTGAAGACTTTGGTGACTTTTATGTCTTTTTCTTTTTTCTCTACTAAAGTGTTAGACACAATTAATTTAGTTTAATTTCAGTATTTCAAACATTTTATTTTTAAGCAAGTTTTTGTTAAATATTATTTATATCCAACTTTATAACTCGCTTATGGTTGGTCCTACAAGAAAAATGCAAATAACTATTTTGTAGGAAATGTTATCAGCTTTAATTTTGAAAGAAAGATAAAAATTGATAGGAGTAACTGTTTTCGAGATATAAGCAAAAAACCAAAGTAAAAACTGTTACCGTTTCAGAACAAAAATGTAAATCAGTTTTCAATGTTTGAGACGATGACGAAAATGCAGCATTTAAAATCGACTCTGAAGACTTCAGTGACTTATATGTCACCCCCTTTTTTTTTAATAAAGTATTGGACCTAATAAATTAAGTGTATTTTAAATCACAAGACATTTTCTGTTAAAGCACTTCTTTTTTAAATATTAATTATTTTCAATCTTATATCTCGCTTATGGTTAGTCCTACATAAAAAATGCAAATAACTATTTTGTAGGAAATTTTATCAGCTTGAATTTTAGTGAAAAGATAAAAATTGATAGGAGTAACTGTTTTGAGATATGAGCAAGAAACCAAAACACTGTTACCTTAATTAAGCGTTTGCATATAAACAAATTTAGTACTATTAGTATTATTATTATTAATGTTATTGTTATTAATATGACGATTAAAGACAACTTTGAAACTTTTAGTGACTTTTACGTCTTCTTCTTTTTCCTCTACTAAAGTGTTAGACACAATTAAATTAGTTTAATTTCAGTTTTTCAAACATTTTATTTTAACGCAAATTTTTGTTAAATATTATTTATATCCAACTCTATAACTCGCTTATGGTTGGTCCTACAAGAAAAATGCAAATAACTATTTTGTAGGAAATTTTATCAGCTTTAATTTTGACTGAAAGATAAAAATTGATAGGAGTAACTGTTTTCGAGATATAAGCAAAAAACCAATAAGAACACTGTGACTGTTACTGAACAAAAATGTAATTCAGTTTTCAATGTTTGAGACGAAGACGAAACTGCAGCATTTAAAAACGACTCTGAAGACTTCAGTGACTTTTATGTCACTTCCTTTTTCTTCTAATAAAGTATTGGACCCAATAAATTAAGTGTATTTTAAATCACAAGACATTTTCTGTTAAAGCACTTTTTTTTTAAATATTAATTATTTTCAATCATATATCTCGCTTATGGTTAGTCCTACATGAAAAATGCAAATAACTATTTTGTAGGAAATTTTATCAGCTTGAATTTTAGTATAAAGATAAAAATTGATAGGAGTAACTGTTTTCGAGATATAAGCAAGAAACCAAAACACTGTTACCTTAATTAAGCGTTTGCATATAAGCAAATTTAGTACTATTAGTATTATTATTATTAATGTTATTGTTATTAATATGACAACTAAAGACAACTCTGAAATCTTTAGTGACTTTTATGTCTTTTTCTTTTTCCTCTACTAAAGTGTTAGACTCAATTAATTTAGTTTAATTTCGGTTTTTCAAACATTTTATTTTAAAGCAAATTTTTGTTAAATATTATTTATATCCAACTCTATAACTCGCTTATGGTTGGTCCTACAAAAAAATGCAAATAACTATTTTGTAGGAAATTTTATTAGCTTTAATTTTGAAAAAAAGATAAAAATTGATAAGAGTAACTGTTTTCGAGATATAAGCAAGAAACCAAAAAAATGTTACGTTAATTAAGCGTTTGCATATAAACAAATTTAGTACTATTAGTATTATTATTATTAATGTTATTGTTATTAATATGACGACTAAAGACGACTCTGAAACATTTAGTGACTTTTATGTCTTCTCCTTTTTCCTCTACTAAAGTGTTAGACACAATTAATTTAGTTTAATTCCGGTTTTTCAAGCATTTTATTTTAAAGCAAATTTTTGTTAAATATTATTTATATCCAACTCTATAACTCGTTTATGCTTGGTCCTACAAGAAAAATGTAAATAACTATTTTGTTGGAAATTTTATCAGCTTTAATTTTGAAAGAAAGATAAAATTTGATAGAAGTAACTGTTTTCGAGATATAAGCAAAAAACCAATAAGAAAACTGTAACTGTTACTGAACAAAAATGTAATTCAGTTTTCAATGTTTGAGACGAAGTCAAAAATGCAGCATTTAAAAACGACTCTGAAGACTTCAGTGACTTTTATGTCACCTCCTTTTTCTTCTAATAAAGTATTGGACCCAACAAATTAAGTGTATTTTAAATCACAAGACATTTTCTGTTAAAACACTTTTTTTTAATTAATAATTATTTTCAAACTTATATCTCGCTTATGGTTAGTTCTACATGAAAAATGCAAATAACTATTTTGTAGGAAATTTTATCACCTTTAATTTTGGTGAAAAAGTAAAAATTGATAGGAGTAACTGTTTTCGAGATATAGGCAAAAAACAAAAAAACTGTTACCTTAATTAAGCGCTTGCATATAAGCAAATTTAGTACTACTAGTATTGTTATTATAAATGTTATTGTTATTAATATGACGACTAAAGACAACTTTAAGACTTTAGTGACTTTTATGTCTCCTCCTTTTTCCTCTACTAAAGTGTTAGACATAATTAATTTAGTTTAATTTCGGTTTTTCAAACATTTTATTTTAAAGCAAATTTTTGTTAAATATTAAAAACTATAAAATGGCTTAGATTGCCTAAAAACACAGATCACACATGATCTTTTGCATAAAAATAAGAAAACGCTCATGTAACACACAAAATAAGCTCCATTTTTCCTTTTTAAAAGTATTATTATTATTATTACTTTTGTTACTATTACTATTATTATTATTATTATTATTATTATTATTATTGTTATTATTATTATTATTATTATTATTATTATTATTATTATTATTATTATTAAAAACTTATATTAAACATACAGAAAACGTCGTATTCTGACACAACTTAAAACACAGATCACACATGATCTTTTGCATAGAAATGAGAAAACGCTCATATAACACAAAATAAGCTTCATTTTGGCTTAGAAAACTAAGCTTACTTTTACTACTACTATTATTTTTATTTTTATTATTATTATTATTATTACTATTATTTTTATTATTATTATTACTATTATTATTATTATTATTATTATTATTATTATTATTATTATTATTATTATTAATATTATTATTATTAAAGACCGATTATAACTTTTGTATAGTAAATGTTTTTATACCAGTTTTAAAATGAGTTATTAATTTTAGACAATTTCTTGCCTAAAAACACAGATCACAGATGATCTCTTGCATAGAAATGAGAAAACGCTCAGATAACACAAAATAAGCATCATTTTTGCTTAGAAAAACTAAGCTTTAATTTAGAAAGAAATTTATTATTATAAGTATTATTATCATTATTATTATTATTATTATTAATATTATTATTATTATTATTATTATTGTTTCTTTTATTACTATTATTATTATTATTATTATTATTATTATTATTATTATTATTATTAACTTTTGTATAGTAAATGTTTTTATACCAGTTTTAAAATGAGTTATTAATTTTATTCAATTTCTTGCCCAAAAACACAGATCACAGATGATCTCTTGCATAGAAATGAGAAAACGCTCATATAACACACAAAATAAGCATCATTTTTGCTTAGAAAAACTAAGCTTTAATTTAGAAAGAAATTCATTATTATAAGTATTATTATCATTATTATTATTATTATTATTATTATTATTATTATTATTTCTTTTATTACTATTATTATTATTATTATTATTATTATTAATTATTATTATTATTATTACTATTATTATTATTATTATTATTATTATTATTATTATTAACTTTTGTATAGTAAACGTTTTTATACCAGTTTTAAAATGAGTTATTAATTTTAGACAATTTCTTGCCTAAAAATACAGATCACAGATGATTTCTTGCATAGAAATGAGAAAGCGCTCATATAACACACAAAATAAGCTTCATTTTTGCTTAGAAAAACTAAGCTTTAATTTAGAAAGAAATTTATTATTATAAGTATTATTATCATTATTATTATTATTATTATTATTATTATTATTATTATTATTATTATTATTATTATTATTATTATTATTATTATTAACTTTGGTATAGTAAATGTTTTTAGACCAGTTCTAAAATGAGTTATTAATTTTATTCAATTTCTTGCCTAAAAACACAGATCACAGTTGATCTCTTGCATAGAAATGAGAAAACGCTCATATAACACACAAAATAAGCATCATTTTTGCTTAGAAAAACTAAGCTTTAAATTAGAAAAAATTCATTATTATAAGTATTATTATCATTATTATTATTATTATTATTATTATTATTATTATTATTACTATTATTATTATTATTATTATTACTATTATTATTATTATTATTATTATTATTATTATTATTATTATTAACTTTTGTATAGTAAATGTTTTTATACCAGTTTTAAAATGAGTTATTAATTTTAGACAATTTCTTGCCTAAAAATACAGATCACAGATGATTTCTTGCATAGAAATGAGAAAGCGCTCATATAACACACAAAATAAGCTTCATTTTTGCTTAGAAAACTAAGCTTACTTTTATTTCTATTATTATTTTATTATTATTATTATTATTATTATTATTATTAATATTATTATTATTATTATTATTATTATTATTATTATTATTATTATTATTATTATTATTATTATTATTATTATTATTGTTATTATTATTATTATTATTAAAAACTTATATTAAACAGACAGAAAACGTCGTATTCTGACACAAAAAAACGAATTACGTTATAGACTTGACGAGAACGGCGTATCTCGGACTCTTATAGGACTCTTATAGGGTCAAAAATTATCAGTTTGGATTAAACAAATTATTTTTGTTGACTCTCAGTCTGAATTGTTCATCAGTTCAAACAAAAACGGCTTACTTTAGACGATCTTTTGCTTTGAACAAGAAAACTTACATCGAACAGACTAAAAACGTATTAATCTGGCATAAAAGAGCAATTTATGTATCACTTTGGATAAAGGCAGCTAATCCTATTCGTTTCATTGCTTAAAATAGACAAAATTATTAATAAATCTAACAAAAACGCTGTATTCTAGCACAAAATACTAATTACATTATAGTTTCGACGAGAATAGCTTATTTGGAATGATTCTATGCTTCCAAACGAGTAAATTTTTAATAAACAGATGCCAAACATCATGTTTTGTCCTATAAAGACATTTTATATTGCAGTTTGTATTAAAACAAAATATTTTCGTTGATTCTTTGTTAGAAGCAGCAAACCTAACATTAAAGAATCTGAAAACTTTGTATTCGGACACAAACCACCGAATTTTGTTTCAGTTTAGACAAAAACGGTTGATTTTCGCCAATATTTTGCTTTGAACAAGAAAGCTTATATCAAACTGACTAAAAACGTCTTATTTTAGCACAAAACAAAAGATTTGCGTTATAGTCTTAAAGCTGATTCATGCCACAGTTTGGATAAAAACCAATTATTTTTGTTAATTCATTGTTACAAACAAGAACCTTACATCAAAGAAACTGAAAACCCCTTATTTAGGCACAGAAATTCGAATTACGTTTCAGTCTGGACAAAAACTGCTTATTTTAGACGATCCTTTGTTTTGAACACGAAAACTTACATTAAAAAGATTAAAAACGTCTTATTCTGGCTGAAAACTGCAAATTATATATTACTCTAGATAAAAGCAATTTATCCTGATTACTCCTTTACTTAGAATAGAGTAAACTTGTATAAAACTTAATGAAAACTTTAAATTTCGTCTCAAAGAAATAATTTACGTTATAGTTTTGACCAGCACTGTTTATTTCAAACGAAATTATGATTCGAAACTAATGAACTTTTATGGGGCAGATGCAAAACCACATATTACCATATAAAGCGTTGTTTTAAAGCAAAGTATTACCTTTTGCAACAAGAAATTTCACGTCAAAGAAACTGAAAACTTCGTATCCATACATAAATATCTAATTACGTATCAGTTTAGGCAAATACAGCTTATTTTAAACGATTCCTTGCTATAAACAAGAAAAATTTTATCAAGCATATTGAAAACGTCTTATTCTCGAAAATAAGAGCAAATTATGTATCAGTTTTAACAAAAGCGGATTACTCTGTTTGATTCTATGCTTAGAGTAGAGTAAACTACTATAAAACGTAATGAAAACTCTATATTCAAGCTCAAAAGAACAAATTACGTTATAGTTTTGACAAAAAAAATATTTCGGACGATTACATACTTCGAAGTAAGCAAACTTTAATTGAACATGTGCAAAAGCTAATACTTTGCTTTAAAATAATGATTTATGTGGTAATATGGTATTTTGCATCTGTCCTATAAAAGTTTACCCGTTTCGCTCCATTGAATCATTAGAAATAAATTATTTTGACACAACAACAACACAAATAATTTGTTTTTGTTTAAACTGTAACATAAGTCGCTTTTATAAAACGAACTAAGAGGTTTGGCATCTGTTTAGTGAAAGTTTTCTCGTTTGGGGGCATAATATCGTTTGAAATTAACAGTTCTGGTCAAAACTATTACGTAAATTATTTCTTTGTATCACTTTAAAGATTTGCTTTATAGTCTTGACGAGAACTGTTAATTTCAAACGATTCTATGCTTTGAAACCAGTATACTTTCACTGAACAGAGGCAAAACGTCTGATTTCGCCTTTAAAAAACGATTTATGTCACAGTTTGGATTAAAACCAATGATTTTCGTTTATTCATTGTTACAAACAAGAAACCTTACATCAAAGAAACTGAAAACCTCTTATTCAGGCCCAGAAAATCAAATTACGTTTCAGTCTGGACACAAATTGCTTATTTTAGACGATTCTTTCTTTTGAACACGAAAACTTACATTAAAAAGATTAAAAACGTCTTATTCTGGCTCAAAACTGCAAATTATGTATTACTTTGGATAAAAGCAGTTTATCCTGATTACTCCTTTGCTTAGAATAGAGCAAACTTGTATAAAACTTAATGAAAACTTTAAATTTCGTCTCAAAGAAATAATTTACGTTATAGTTTTGACCAGAACTGTTAATTTCAAACGATTTTATGCCCCCAAACGAGAAAACTTTCACTAAACAGATGCCAAACGTCTTAGTTCGTTTTATAAAAACGACATGTTACAGTTTAAACAAAAAAATTATTTTCGTTGTTGTGTCAAAATAATTTATTTCGAATGATTCAATGGAGCGAAACGAGTAAACTTTTATAGGACAGATGCAAAATACCATATTACCACATAAATCGTTATTTTAAAGCAAAGTATTAGCTTTTGCACTTGTTCAATTAAAGTTTGCTTACTTCGAAATATGTAGTCGTCCGAAATAATTTTTTTTTGTCAAAACTATAACGTAATTTGTTCTTTTGAGCTTGAATATAGAGTTTTCATTACGTTTTATAGTAGTTTACTCTACTCTAAGCATAGAATCAAACAGAGTAATCCGCTTTTGTTAAAACTGATACATAATTTGCTCTTATTTTCGAGAATAAGACATTTTCAATATGTTTGATAAAATTTTTCTTGTTTATAGCAAGGAATCGTTTAAAATAAGCTGTATTTGCCTAAACTGATACGTAATTCGATATTTGTGCATGGATACGATGTTTTCAGTTTCTTTGACGTGAAATTTCTTGTTGCAAAAGGTAATACTTTGCTTTAAAACAACGCTTTATATGGTAATATGTGGTTTTGCATCTGCCCCATAAAAGTTCATTAGTTTCGAATCATAATTTCGTTTGAAATAAACAGTGCTGGTCAAAACTATAACGTAAATTATTTCTTTGAGACGAAATTTAAAGTTTTCATTAAGTTTTATACAAGTTTACTCTATTCTAAGTAAAGGAGTAATCAGGATAAATTGCTTTTATCTAGAGTAATATATAATTTGCAGTTTTCAGCCAGAATAAGACGTTTTTAATCTTTTTAATGTAAGTTTTCGTGTTCAAAACAAAGGATCGTCTAAAATAAGCAGTTTTTGTCCAGACTGAAACGTAATTCGAATTTCTGTGCCTAAATAAGGGGTTTTCAGTTTCTTTGATGTAAGGTTTCTTGTTTGTAACAATGAATTAACAAAAATAATTGGTTTTTATCCAAACTGTGGCATGAATCAGCTTTAAGACTATAACGCAAATCTTTTGTTTTGTGCTAAAATAAGACGTTTTTAGTCAGTTTGATATAAGCTTTCTTGTTCAAAGCAAAATATTGTCGAAAATCAACCGTTTTTGTCTAAACTGAAACAAAATTCGGTGGTTTGTGTCCGAATACAAAGTTTTCAGATTCTTTAATGTTAGGTTTGCTGCTTCTAACAAAGAATCAACGAAAATATTTTGTTTTAATACAAACTGCAATATAAAATGTCTTTATAGGACAAAACATGATGTTTGGCATCTGTTTATTAAAAATTTACTCGTTTGGAAGCATAGAATCATTCCAAATAAGCTATTCTCGTCGAAACTATAATGTAATTAGTATTTTGTGCTAGAATACAGCGTTTTTGTTAGATTTATTAACAATTTTGTCTATTTTAAGCAATGAAACGAATAGGATTAGCTGCCTTTACTCAAAGTGATACATAAATTGCTCTTTTATGCCAGATTAATACGTTTTTAGTCTGTTCGATGTAAGTTTTCTTGTTCAAAGCAAAAGATCGTCTAAAGTAAGCCGTTTTTGTTTGAACTGATGAACAATTCAGACTGAGAGTCAGCAAAAATAATTTGTTTTAATCCAAACTGATAATTTTTGACCCTATAAGAGTCCTATAAGAGTCCGAGATACGCCGTTCTCGTCAAGTCTATAACGTAATTCGTTTTTTTGTGTCAGAATACGACGTTTTCTGTCTGTTTAATATAAGTTTTTAATAATAATAATAATAACAATAATAATAATAATAATAATAATAATAACAATAATAATAATAATAATAATAATAATAATAATAATAATAATAATAATAATAATAATAATAATAATAAAAATAATAATAGAAATAAAAGTAAGCTTAGTTTTCTAAGCAAAAATGAAGCTTATTTTGTGTGTTATATGAGCGCTTTCTCATTTCTATGCAAGAAATCATCTGTGATCTGTATTTTTAGGCAAGAAATTGTCTAAAATTAATAACTCATTTTAAAACTGGTATAAAAACATTTACTATACAAAAGTTAATAATAATAATAATAATAATAATAATAATAATAATAATAGTAATAATAATAATAATAATAATAATAATAATAATAATAATAATAGTAATAAAAGAAATAATAATAATAATAATAATAATAATAATAATGATAATAATACTTATAATAATGAATTTCTTTCTAAATTAAAGCTTAGTTTTTCTAAGCAAAAATGATGCTTATTTTGTGTGTTATATGAGCGTTTTCTCATTTCTATGCAAGAGATCATCTGTGATCTATGTTTTTAGGCAAGAAATTGAATAAAATTAATAACTCATTTTAAAACTGGTATAAAAACATTTACTATACAAAAGTTAATAATAATAATAATAATAATAATAATAATAATAATAATAATAATAATAATAATAATAGTAATAAAAAAAACAATAATAATAATAATAATAATAATAATAATAATAATAATAATAATGATAATAATACTTATAATAATAAATTTCTTTCTAAATTAAAGCTTAGTTTTTCTAAGCAAAAATGATGCTTATTTTGTGTTATCTGAGCGTTTTCTCATTTCTATGCAAGAGATCATCTGTGATCTGTGTTTTTAGGCAAGAAATTGTCTAAAATTAATAACTCATTTTAAAACTGGTATAAAAACATTTACTATACAAAAGTTATAATCGGTCTTTAATAACAATAATATTAATAATAATAATAATAATAATAATATAATAATAATAATAATAATAATAATAATAATAATAATAATAATAGTAATAATAATAATAAAAATAATAGTAATAATAATAATAATAATAAAAATAAAAATAATAGTAGTAGTAAAAGTAAGCTTAGTTTTCTAAGCCAAAATGAAGCTTATTTTGTGTTATATGAGCGTTTTCTCATTTCTATGCAAAAGATCATGTGTGATCTGTGTTTTAAGTTGTGTCAGAATACGACGTTTTCTGTCTGTTTAATATAAGTTTTTAATAATAATAATAATAATAATAATAATAATAATAATAATAATAATAATAATAATAATAATAATAATAATAATAATAATAATAATAATAACAATAATAATAATAATAATAATAATAATAATAGTAATAGTAACAAAAGTAATAATAATAATAATACTTTTAAAAAGGAAAAATGGAGCTTATTTTGTGTGTTACATGAGCGTTTTCTCATTTTTATGCAAAAGATCATGTGTGATCTGTGTTTTTAGGCAATCTAAGCCATTTTATAGTTTTTAATATTTAACAAAAATTTGCTTTAAAATAAAATGTTTGAAAAACCGAAATTAAACTAAATTAATTGTGTCTAACACTTTAGTAGAGGAAAAAGGAGGAGACATAAAAGTCACTAAAGTCTTAAAGTTGTCTTTAGTCGTCATATTAATAACAATAACATTTATAATAACAATACTAGCAGTACTAAATTTGCTTATATGCAAGCGCATAATTAAGGTAACAGTTTTTTTGTATTTTGCCTATATCTCGAAAACAGTTACTCCTATCAATTTTTACTTTTTCACCAAAATTAAAGGTGATAAAATTTCCTACAAAATAGTTATTTGCATTTTTCATGTAGAACTAACCATAAGCGAGATATAAGTTTGAAAATAATTATTAATTAAAAAAAAGTGTTTTAATAGAAAATGTCTTGTGATTTAAAATACACTTAATTTGTTGGGTCCAATACTTTATTAGAAGAAAAAGGAGGTGACATAAAAGTCACTGAAGTCTTCAGAGTCGTTTTTAAATGCTGCATTTTTGACTTCGTCTCAAACATTAAAAACTGAATTACATTTTTGTTTAGTAACAGTTACAGTTTTCTTATTGGTTTTTTGCTTATATCTCGAAAACAGTTACTCCTATCAAATTTTATCTTTCTTTCAAAATTAAAGCTGATAAAATTTCCAACAAAATAGTTATTTACATTTTTCTTGTAGGACCAAGCATAAACGAGTTATAGAGTTGGATATAAATAATATTTAACAAAAATTTGCTTTAAAATAAAATGCTTGAAAAACCGGAATTAAACTAAATTAATTGTGTCTAACACTTTAGTAGAGGAAAAAGGAGAAGACATAAAAGTCACTAAATGTTTCAGAGTCGTCTTTAGTCGTCATATTAATTACAATAACATTAATAATAATAATACTAATAGTACTAAATTTGCTTATATGCAAACGCTTAATTAAGGTAACAGTGTTTTGGTTTCTTGCTTATGTCTCGAAAACAGTTACTCCTATCAATTTTTATCTTTTTACTAAAATTCAAGCTGATAAAATTTCCTACAAAATAGTTATTTGCATTTTTCATGTAGGACTAACCATAAGCGAGATATATAATTGAAAATAATTAATATTTAAAAAAAAAGTGCTTTAACAGAAAATGTCTTGTGATTTAAAATACACTTAATTTATTGGGTCCAATACTTTATTAGAAGAAAAAGGAAGTGACATAAAAGTCACTGAAGTCTTCAGAGTCGTTTTTAAATGCTGCAGTTTCGTCTTCGTCTCAAACATTGAAAACTGAATTACATTTTTGTTCAGTAACAGTCACAGTTTTCTTATTGGTTTTTTGCTTATATCTCGAAAACAGTTACTCCTATCAATTTTTATCTTTCTGTCAAAATTAAAGCTGATAAAATTTCCTACAAAATAGTTATTTGCATTTTTCTTGTAAGACCAACCATAAGCGAGTTATAGAGTTGGATATAAATAATATTTAACAAAAATTTGCTTTAAAATAAAATGTTTGAAAAACTGAAATTAAACTAATTTAATTGTGTCTAACACTTTAGTAGAGGAAAAAGAAGAAGACATAAAAGTCACTAAAGGTTTCAAAGTTGTCTTTAATCGTCATATTAATAACAATAACATTAATAATAATAATAATACTAATAGTACTAAATTTGCTTATATGCAAACGCTTAATTAAGGTAACAGTGTTTTGGTTTCTTGCTCATATCTCGAAAACAGTTACTCCTATCAATTTTTATTTTTTTACTGAAATTCAAGCTGATAAAATTTCCTACAAAATAGTTATTTGCATTTTTTATGTAGGACTAACCATAAGCGAGATATAAGATTGAAAATAATTAATATTTAAAAAAGAAGTGCTTTAACAGAAAATGTCTTGTGATTTAAAATACACTTAATTTATTAGGTTCAATACTTTATTAAAAAAAAAAAGGGGGTGACATATAAGTCACTGAAGTCTTCAGAGTCGATTTTAAATGCTGCATTTTCGTCTTCGTCTCAAACATTGAAAACTGAATTACATTTTTGTTCTGAAACGGTAACAGTTTTTACTTTGGTTTTTTGCTTATATCTCGAAAACAGTTACTCCTATCAATTTTTATCTTTCTTTCAAAATTAAAGCTGATAACATTTCCTACAAAATAGTTATTTGCATTTTTCTTGTAGGACCAACCATAAGCGAGTTATAAAGTTGGATATAAATAATATTTAACAAAAACTTGCTTAAAAATAAAATGTTTGAAATACTGAAATTAAACTAAATTAATTGTGTCTAACACTTTAGTAGAGAAAAAAGAAAAAGACATAAAAGTCACCAAAGTCTTCAGAATCGTTTTTAGTCGTCATATTAATAACAATAACATTAATAATAATAATACTAATAGTACTAAATCTGCTTATATGCAAGCGCTTTATTAAGGTAACAGTTTTTTGGTTTCTTGCTTATATCTCGAAAACAGTTACTCCTATGAATTTTTGTCTTTCTTTCAAAATTAAAGCTGATAAAATATTCTACAAAATAGTTATTTGCATTTTTCTTGTAGGACCAACCATAAGCGAGTTATAGAGTTGGATATAAATAATATTTAACAAAAATTTGCTTTAAAATAAAATGTTTGAAAAACTGAAATTAAACTAATTTAACTGTGTCTAACACTTTAGTAGAGAAAAAAGGAAAAGACATAAAAGTAACTAAAGGTTTCAGAGTTGTCTTTAGTTGTCATATTAATAACAATAACATTAATAATAATAATACTAATAGTACTAAATTTGCTTATATGCAAACGCTTAGTTAAGGTAACAGTGTTTTGGTTTCTTGCTTATATCTCGAAAACAGTTACTCCTATCAATTTTTATCTTTTTACTAAAATTCAAGCTGATAAAATTTCCTACAAAATAGTTATTTGCATTTTTCATGTAGGACTAACCATAAGCGAGATATATGATTGAAAATAATTAATATTTAAAAAAAAAGTGCTTTAACAGAAAATGTCTTGTGATTTAAAATACACTTAATTTATTAGGTCCAATACTTTATTAAAAAAAAAAAGAGGGTGACATATAAGTCACTGAAGTCTTCAGAGTCGATTTTAAATGCTGCATTTTCGTCTTCGTCTCAAACATTGAAAACTGAATTACATTTTTGTTCTGAAACGGTAACAGTTTTTACTTTGGTTTTTTGCTTATATCTCGAAAACAGTTACTCCTATCAATTTTTATCTTTCTTTCAAAATTAAAGCTGATAACATTTCCTACAAAATAGTTATTTGCATTTTTCTTGTAGGACCAACCATAAGCGAGTTATAAAGTTGGATATAAATAATATTTAACAAAAACTTGCTTAAAAATAAAATGTTTGAAATACTGAAATTAAACTAAATTAATTGTGTCTAACACTTTAGTAGAGAAAAAAGAAAAAGACATAAAAGTCACCAAAGTCTTCAGAATCGTTTTTAGTCGTCATATTAATAACAATAACATTAATAATAATAATACTAATAGTACTAAATCTGCTTATATGCAAGCGCTTTATTAAGGTAACAGTTTTTTGGTTTCTTGCTTATATCTCGAAAACAGTTACTTCTATGAATTTTTGTCTTTCTTTCAAAATTAAAGCTGATAAAATATTCTACAAAATAGTTATTTGCATTTTTCTTGTAGGACCAACCATAAGCGAGTTATGGAGTTGGATATAAATAATATTTAACAAAAATTTGCTTTAAAATAAAATGTTTGAAAAACTGAAATTAAACTAATTTAACTGTGTCTAACACTTTAGTAGAGAAAAGAGGAAAAGACATAAAAGTCACTAAAGGTTTCAGAGTTGTCTTTAGTTGTCATATTAATAACAATAACATTAATAATAATAATACTAATAGTACTAAATTTGCTTATATGCAAACGCTTAATTAAAGTAACAGTGTTTTGGTTTCTTGCTTATATCTCGAAAACAGTTACTCCTATCAATTTTTATCTTTTTACTAAAATTCAAGCTGATAAAATTTTTATCTTTTTTTCAAAATTAAAGCTAATAAATTTTCCTACAAAATAGTTATTTGCATTTCTTTGTAGGACCAACCATAAGCGAGTTATAGAGTTGGATATAAATAATATTTAACAAAAATTTGCTTTAAAATAAAATGTTTGAAAAACCGAAATTAAACTAAATTAATTGAGTCTAACACTTTAGTAGAGGAAAAAGAAAAAGACATAAAAGTCACTAAAGGTTTCAGAGTTGTCTTTAGTTGTCATATTAATAACAATAACATTAATAATAATAATACTAATAGTACTAAATTTGCTTATATGCAAACGCTTAATTAAGGTAACAGTGTTTTGGTTTCTTGCTTATGTCTCGAAAACAGTTACTCCTATCAATTTTTATCTTTTTACTAAAATTCAAGCTGATAAAATTTCCTACAAAATAGTTATTTGCATTTTTCATGTAGGACTAACCATAAGCGAGATATATAATTGAAAATAATTAATATTTAAAAAAAAAGTGCTTTAACAGAAAATGTCTTGTGATTTAAAATACACTTAATTTATTGGGTCCAATACTTTATTAGAAGAAAAAGGAAGTGACATAAAAGTCACTGAAGTCTTCAGAGTCGTTTTTAAATGCTGCAGTTTCGTCTTCGTCTCAAACATTGAAAACTGAATTACATTTTTGTTCAGTAACAGTCACAGTTTTCTTATTGGTTTTTTGCTTATATCTCGAAAACAGTTACTCCTATCAATTTTTATCTTTCTGTCAAAATTAAAGCTGATAAAATTTCCTACAAAATAGTTATTTGCATTTTTCTTGTAGGACGAACCATAAGCGAGTTATAGAGTTGGATATAAATAATATTTAACAAAAATTTGCTTTAAAATAAAATGTTTGAAAAACTGAAATTAAACTAATTTAATTGTGTCTAACACTTTAGTAGAGGAAAAAGAAGAAGACATAAAAGTCACTAAAGGTTTCAAAGTTGTCTTTAATCGTCATATTAATAACAATAACATTAATAATAATAATACTAATAGTACTAAATTTGCTTATATGCAAACGCTTAATTAAGGTAACAGTGTTTTGGTTTCTTGCTCATATCTCGAAAACAGTTACTCCTATCAATTTTTATTTTTTTACTGAAATTCAAGCTGATAAAATTTCCTACAAAATAGTTATTTGCATTTTTTATGTAGGACTAACCATAAGCGAGATATAAGATTGAAAATAATTAATATTTAAAAAAGAAGTGCTTTAACAGAAAATGTCTTGTGATTTAAAATACACTTAATTTATTAGGTTCAATACTTTATTAAAAAAAAAAAGGGGGTGACATATAAGTCACTGAAGTCTTCAGAGTCGATTTTAAATGCTGCATTTTCGTCTTCGTCTCAAACATTGAAAACTGAATTACATTTTTGTTCTGAAACGGTAACAGTTTTTACTTTGGTTTTTTGCTTATATCTCGAAAACAGTTACTCCTATCAATTTTTATCTTTCTTTCAAAATTAAAGCTGATAACATTTCCTACAAAATAGTTATTTGCATTTTTCTTGTAGGACCAACCATAAGCGAGTTATAAAGTTGGATATAAATAATATTTAACAAAAACTTGCTTAAAAATAAAATGTTTGAAATACTGAAATTAAACTAAATTAATTGTGTCTAACACTTTAGTAGAGAAAAAAGAAAAAGACATAAAAGTCACCAAAGTCTTCAGAATCGTTTTTAGTCGTCATATTAATAACAATACCATTAATAATAATAATACTAATAGTACTAAATCTGCTTATATGCAAGCGCTTTATTAAGGTAACAATTTTTTGGTTTCTTGCTTATATCTCGAAAACAGTTACTCCTATGAATTTTTGTCTTTCTTTCAAAATTAAAGCTGATAAAATATTCTACAAAATAGTTATTTGCATTTTTCTTGTAGGACCAACCATAAGCGAGTTATAGAGTTGGATATAAATAATATTTAACAAAAATTTGCTTTAAAATAAAATGTTTGAAAAACTGAAATTAAACTAATTTAACTGTGTCTAACACTTTAGTAGAGAAAAAAGGAAAAGACATAAAAGTAACTAAAGGTTTCAGAGTTGTCTTTAGTTGTCATATTAATAACAATAACATTAATAATAATAATACTAATAGTACTAAATTTGCTTATATGCAAACGCTTACTTAAGGTAACAGTGTTTTGGTTTCTTGCTTATATCTCGAAAACAGTTACTCCCATCAATTTTTATCTTTTTACTAAAATCCAAGCTGATAAAATTTCCTACAAAATAGTTATTTGCATTTTTTATGTAGGACTAACCATAAGCGAGATATATGATTGAAAATAATTAATATTTAAAAAAAAAGTGCTTTAACAGAAAATGTCTTGTGATTTAAAATACACTTAATTTATTAGGTCCAATACTTTATTAAAAAAAAAAAAGGGGTGACATATAAGTCACTAAAGTCTTCAGAGTCGATTTTAAATGCTGCATTTTCGTCTTCGTCTCAAACATTGAAAACTGAATTACATTTTTGTTCTGAAACGGTAACAGTTTTTACTTTGGTTTTTTGCTTATATCTCGAAAACAGTTACTCCTATCAATTTTTATCTTTCTTTCAAAATTAAAGCTGATAACATTTCCTACAAAATAGTTATTTGCATTTTTCTTGTAGGACCAACCATAAGCGAGTTATAAAGTTGGATATAAATAATATTTAACAAAAACTTGCTTAAAAATAAAATGTTTGAAATACTGAAATTAAACTAAATTAATTGTGTCTAACACTTTAGTAGAGAAAAAAGAAAAAGACATAAAAGTCACCAAAGTCTTCAGAATCGTTTTTAGTCGTCATATTAATAACAATAACATTAATAATAATAATACTAATAGTACTAAATCTGCTTATATGCAAGCGCTTTATTAAGGTAACAGTTTTTTGGTTTCTTGCTTATATCTCGAAAACAGTTACTCCTATGAATTTTTGTCTTTCTTTCAAAATTAAAGCTGATAAAATATTCTACAAAATAGTTATTTGCATTTTTCTTGTAGGACCAACCATAAGCGAGTTATGGAGTTGGATATAAATAATATTTAACAAAAATTTGCTTTAAAATAAAATGTTTGAAAAACTGAAATTAAACTAATTTAACTGTGTCTAACACTTTAGTAGAGAAAAAAGGAAAAGACATAAAAGTCACTAAAGGTTTCAGAGTTGTCTTTAGTTGTCATATTAATAACAATAACATTAATAATAATAATACTAATAGTACTAAATTTGCTTATATGCAAACGCTTAATTAAGGTAACAGTGTTTTGGTTTCTTGCTTATATCTCGAAAACAGTTACTCCTATCAATTTTTATCTTTTTACTAAAATTTAAGCTGATAAAATTTCCTACAAAATAGTTATTTGCATTTTTCATGTAGGACTAACCATAAGCGAGATATATGATTGAAAATAATTAATATTTAAAAAAAAAGTGCTTTAACAGAAAATGTCTTGTGATTTAAAATACACTTAATTTATTGGGTCCAATACTTTATTAGAAGAAAAAGGAAGTGACATAAAAGTCACTGAAGTCTTCAGAATCGTTTTTAAATGCTGCAGTTTCGTCTTCGTCTCAAACATTGAAAACCGAATTACATTTTTGTTCAGTAACAGTCACAGTTTTCTTATTGGTTTTTTGCTTATATCTCGAAAACAGTTACTCCTATCAATTTTTATCTTTTTTTCAAAATTAAAGCTGATAAAATTTCTTACAGAATAGTTATTTGCATTTTTCTTGTAGGACCAACCATAAGCGAGTTATAGAGTTGGATATAAATAATATTTAAAAAAAATTTGCTTTAAAATAAAATGTTTGAAAAACTGAAATTAAACTAATTTAATTGTGTCTAACACTTTAGTAGAGGAAAAAGAAGAAGACATAAAAGTCACTAAAGGTTTCAAAGTTGTCTTTAATCGTAATATTAATAACAATAACATTAATAATAATAATACTAATAGTACTAAATTTGCTTATATGCAAACGCTTAATTAAGGTAACAGTGTTTTGGTTTCTTGCTTATATCTCGAAAACAGTTACTCCTATCAATTTTTATCTTTTTACTAAAATTCAAGCTGATAAAATTTCCTATAAAATAGTTATTTGCATTTTTCATGTAGGACTAACCATAAGCGAGATATATGATTGAAAATAATTAATATTTAAAAAAAAAGTGCTTTAACAGAAAATGTCTTGTGATTTAAAATACACTTAATTTATTGGGTCCAATACTTTATTAGAAGAAAAAGGAAGTGACATAAAAGTCACTGAAGTCTTTAGAGTCGTTTGTAAATGCTGCATTTTCGTCTTCGTCTCAAACATTGAAAACTGAATTACATTTTTGTTCAGTAACTGTTACAGTTTTCTTATTGGTTTTTTGCTTATATCTCAAAAACAGTTACTCCTATCAATTTTTCTCTTTCTTTTAAAATTAAAGCTGATAAAGCTTCCTACAAAATAGTTGTTTGCATTTTTCTTGTAGGACCAACCATAAGCGAGTTATAGAGTTGGATATAAATAATATTTAACAAAAATTTGCTTTAAATAAAATGTTTGAAAAACCGAAATTAAACTAAATTAATTGAGTCTAACACTTTAGTAGAGAAAAAAGGAAAAGACATAAAAGTCACCAAAGTCTTCAGAATCGTTTTTAGTCGTCATATTAATAACAATAACGTTAATAATAATAATACTAATAGTACTAAATCTGCTTATATGCAAGCGCTTTATTAAGGTAACAGTTTTTTGGTTTCTTGCTTATATCTCGAAAACAGTTACTCCTATCAATTTTTATCTTTTTTTCAAAATTAAAGCTGATAAAATTTCCTACAAAATAGTTATTTGCATTTTTCTTGTAGGACCAGCCATAAGCGAGTTATAGAGTTGGATATAAATAATATTTAACAAAAATTTGCTTTAAAATAAAATGTTTGAAAAACTGAAATTAAACTAATTTAATTGTGTCTAACACTTTAGTAGAGGAAAAAGAAGAAGACATAAAAGTCACTAAAGGTTTCAAAGTTGTCTTTAATCGTCATATTAATAACAATAACATTAATAATAATAATACTAATAGTACTAAATTTGCTTATATGCAAACGCTTAATTAAGGTAACAGTGTTTTGGTTTCTTGCTCATATCTCGAAAACAGTTACTCCTATCAATTTTTATCTTTTTACTAAAATTCAAGCTGATAAAATTTCCTACAAAATAATTATTTGCATTTTTTATGTAGGACTAACCATAAGCGAGATATAAGATTGAAAATAATTAATATTTAAAAAAGAAGTGCTTTAACAGAAAATGTCTTGTGATTTAAAATACACTTAATTTATTAGGTCCAATACTTTATTAGAAAAAAAGGGGGTGACATATAAGTCACTGAAGTCTTCAGAGTCGATTTTAAATGCTGCATTTTCGTCTTCGTCTCAAACATTGAAAACTGAATTATATTTTTGTTCTGAAACGATAACAGTTTTTACTTTGGTTTTTTGCTTATATCTCGAAAACAGTTACTCCTATCAATTTTTATCTTTCTTTCAAAATTAAAGCTGATAACATTTCCTACAAAATAGTTATTTGCATTTTTCTTGTAGGACCAACCATAAGCGAGTTATAAAGTTGGATATAAATAATATTTAACAAAAACTTGCTTAAAAATAAAATGTTTGAAATACTGAAATTAAACTAAATTAATTGTGTCTAACACTTTAGTAGAGAAAAAAGAAAAAGACATAAAAGTCACCAAAGTCTTCAGAATCGTTTTTAGTCGTCATATTAATAACAATAATATTAATTATAATAATACAAATAGTACTAAATCTGCTTATATGCAAGCGCTTTATTAAGGTAACAGTTTTTTAGTTTCTTGCTTATATCTCGAAAACAGTTACTCCTATGAATTTTTGTCTTTTTTTCAAAATTAAAGCTGATAAAATTTCCTACAAAATAGTTATTTGCATTTTTCTTGTAGGACCAACCATAAACGAGTTATAGAGTTGGATATAAATAATATTTAACAAAAATTTGCTTTAAAATAAAATGTTTGAAAAACTGAAATTAAACTAATTTAATTGTGTCTAACACTTTAGTACAGGAAAAAGGAAAAGACATAAAAGTCACTAAAGGTTTCAGAGTTGTCTTTAGTTGTCATATTAATAACAATAACATTAATAATAATAATACTAATAGTACTAAATTTGCTTATATGCAAACGCTTAATTAAGGTAACAGTGTTTTGGTTTCTTGCTTATATCTCGAAAACAGTTACTCCTATCAATTTTTATCTTTTTACTAAAATTCAAGCTGATAAAATTTCCTACAAAATAGTTATTTGCATTTTTCATGTAGGACTAACCATAAGCGAGATATATGATTGAAAATAATTAATATTTAAAAAAAAAGTGCTTTAACAGAAAATGTCTTGTTATTTAAAATACACTTAATTTATTGGGTCCAATACTTTTTTAGAAGAAAAAGGAAGTGACATAAAAGTCACTGAAGTCTTCAGAGTCGTTTTTAAATGCTGCAGTTTCGTCTTCGTCTCAAACATTGAAAACTGAATTACATTTTTGTTCAGTAACAGTCACAGTTTTCTTATTGGTTTTTTGCTTATATCTCGAAAACAGTTACTCCTATCAATTTTTATCTTTCTGCCAAAATTAAAGCTGATAAAATTTCCTACAAAATAGTTATTTGCATTTTTCTTGTAGGACCAACCATAAGCGAGTTATAGAGTTGGATATAAATAATATTTAACAAAAATTTGCTTTAAAATAAAATGTTTGAAAAACTGAAATTAAACTAATTTAATTGTGTCTAACACTTTAGTAGAGGAAAAAGAAGAAAACATAAAAGTCACTAAAGGTTTCAAAGTTGTCTTTAATCGTCATATTAATAACAATAACATTAATAATAATAATACTAATAGTACAATATTTGCTTATATGCAAACGCTTAATTAAGGTAACAGTGTTTTGGTTTTTTGCTCATATCTCGAAAACAGTTACTCCTATCAATTTTTATTTTTTTACTAAAATTTAAGCTGATAAAATTTCCTACAAAATAGTTATTTGCATTTTTTATGTAGGACTAACCATAAGCGAGATATAAGATTGAAAATAATTAATATTTAAAAAAGAAGTGCTTTAACAGAAAATGTCTTGTGATTTAAAATACACTTAATTTATTAGGTCCAATACTTTATTAAAAAAAAAAAGGGGGTGACATATAAGTCACTGAAGTCTTCAGAGTCGATTTTAAATGCTGCATTTTCGTCTTCGTCTCAAACATTGAAAACTGAATTACATTTTTGTTCTGAAACGGTAACAGTTTTTACTTTGGTTTTTTGCTTATATCTCGAAAACAGTTACTCCTATCAATTTTTATCTTTTTTTCAAAATTAAAGCTGATAACATTTCCTACAAAATAGTTATTTGCATTTTTCTTGTAGGACCAACCATAAGCGAGTTATAAAGTTGGATATAAATAATATTTAACAAAAACTTGCTTAAAAATAAAATGTTTAAAAAACTGAAATTATACTAAATTAATTGTGTCTAACACTTTAGTAGAGAAAAAAGAAAAAGACATAAAATTCACCAAAGTCTTCAGAATCGTTTTTAGTCGTCATATTAATAACAATAACATTAATAATAATAATACTAATAGTACTAAATCTGCTTATATGCAAGCGCTTTATTAAGGTAACAGTTTTTTGGTTTCTTGCTTATATCTCGAAAACAGTTACTCCTATGAATTTTTGTCTTTCTTTCAAAATTAAAGCCGATAAAATATTCTACAAAATAGTTATTTGCATTTTTCTTGTAGGACCAACCATAAGCGAGTTATAGAGTTGGATATAAATAATATTTAACAAAAATTTGCTTTAAAATAAAATGTTTGAAAAACTGAAATTAAACAAATTTTACTGTGTCTAACACTTTAGTAGAGAAAAAACGAAAAGACATAAAAGTCACTTAAGGTTTCAGAGTTGTCTTTAGTTGTCATATTAATAACAATAACATTAATAATAATAATACTAATAGTTCTAAATTTGCTTATATGCAAACGCTTAATTAAGGTAACAGTGTTTTGGTTTCTTGCTTATATCTCGAAAACAGTTACTCCAATCAATTTTTATCATTTTACTAAAATTCAAGCTGATAAAATTTCCTACAAAATAGTTATTTGCATTTTTTATGTAGGACTAACCATAAGCGAGATATATGATTGAAAATAATTAATATTTAAAAAAAAAGTGCTTTAACAGAAAATGTCTTGTGATTTAAAATACACTTAATTTATTGGGTCCAATACTTTATTAGAAGAAAAAGGAAGTGACATAAAAGTCACTGAAGTCTTCAGAGTCGTTTTTAAATGCTGCAGTTTCGTCTTCGTCTCAAACATTGAAAACCGAATTACATTTTTGTTCAGTAACAGTCACAGTTTTCTTATTGGTTTTTTGCTTATATCTCGAAAACAGTTACTCCTATCAATTTTTATCTTTCTGTCAAAATTAAAGCTGATAAAATTTCCTACAAAATAGTTATTTGCATTTTTCTTGTAGGACCAACCATAAGCGAGTTATAGAGTTGGATATAAATAATATTTAACAAAAATTTGCTTTAAAATAAAATGTTTGAAAAACTGAAATTAAACTAATTTAATTGTGTATAACACTTTAGTAGAGGAAAAAGAAGAAGACATAAAAGTCACTAAAGGTTTCAAAGTTGTCTTTAATCGTCATATTAATAACAATAACATTAATAATAATAATACTAATAGTTCTAAATTTGCTTATATGCAAACGCTTAATTAAGGTAACAGTGTTTTGGTTTCTTGCTCATATCTCGAAAACAGTTACTCCTATCAACTTTTATCTTTTTACTAAAATTCAAGCTGATAAAATTTTCTACAAAATAATTATTTGCATTTTTTATGTAGGACTAACCATAAGCGAGATATAAGATTGAAAATAATTAATATTTAAAAAAGAAGTGCTTTAACAGAAAATGTCTTGTGATTTAAAATACACTTAATTTATTAGGTCCAATACTTTATTAGAAAAAAAGGGGGTGACATATAAGTCACTGAAGTCTTCAGAGTCGATTTTAAATGCTGCATTTTCGTCTTCGTCTCAAACATTGAAAACTGAATTACATTTTTGTTCTGAAACGGTAACAGTTTTTACATTGGTTTTTTGCTTATATCTCGAAAACAGTTACTCCTATCAATTTTTATCTTTCTTTCAAAATTAAAGCTGATAACATTTCCTACAAAATAGTTATTTGCATTTTTCTTGTAGGACCAACCATAAGCGAGTTATAAAGTTGGATATAAATAATATTTAACAAAAACTTGCTTAAAAATAAAATGTTTGAAATACTGAAATTAAACTAAATTAATTGTGTCTAACACTTTAGTAGAGAAAAAAGAAAAAGACATAAAAGTCACCAAAGTCTTCAGAATCGTTTTTAGTCGTCATATTAATAACAATAACATTAATAATAATAATACTAATAGTACTAAATCTGCTTATATGCAAGCGCTTTATTAAGGTAACAGTTTTTTGGTTTCTTGCTTAAATCTCGAAAACAGTTACTCCTATGAATTTTTGTCTTTTTTTCAAAATTAAAGCTGATAAAATTTCCTACAAAATAGTTATTCGCATTTTTCTTGTAGGACCAACCATAAGCGAGTTATAGAGTTGGATATAAATAATTTTTAACAAAAATTTGCTTTAAAATAAAATGTTTGAAAAACTGAAATTAAACTAATTTAATTGTGTCTAACACTTTAGTAGAGGAAAAAGGAAAAGACATAAAAGTCACTAAAGGTATTAGAGTTGTCTTTAGTTGTCATATTAATAACAATAACATTAATAATAATAATACTAATAGTACTAAATTTGCTTATATGCAAACGCTTAATTAAGGTAACAGTGTTTTGGTTTCTTGCTTATATCTCGAAAACAGTTACTCCTATCAATTTTTATCTTTTTACTAAAATTCAAGCTGATAAAATTTCCTATAAAATAGTTATTTGCATTTTTCATGTAGGACTAACCATAAGCGAGATATATGATTGAAAATAATTAATATTTAAAAAAAAAGTGTTTTAACAGAAAATGTCTTGTGATTTAAAATACACTTAATTTATTGGGTCCAATACTTTATTAGAAGAAAAAGGAAGTGACATAAAAGTCACTGAAGTCTTCAGAGTCGTTTTTAAATGCTGCAGTTTCGTCTTCGTCTCAAACATTGAAAACCGAATTACATTTTTGTTCAGTAACAGTCACAGTTTTCTTATTGGTTTTTGCTTATATCTCGAAAACAGTTACTCCTATCAATTTTTATCTTTCTTTCAAAATCAAAGCTGATAAAATTTCCTACAAAATAGTTATTTGCATTTTTCTTGTAGGACCAACCATAAGCGAGTTATAGAGTTGGATATAAATAATATTTAACAAAAATTTGCTTTAAAATAAAATGTTTGAAAAACTGAAATTAAACTAATTTAATTGTGTCTAACACTTTAGTAGAGGAAAAAGAAGACGACATAAAAGTCACTAAAGGTTTCAAAGTTGTCTTTAATCGTCATATTAATAACAATAACATTAATAATAATAATACTAATAGTTCTAAATTTGCTTATATGCAAACGCTTAATTAAGGTAACAGTGTTTTGGTTTCTTGCTTATATCTCAAAAACAGTTACTCCTATCAATTTTTATCTTTTTACTAAAATTCAAGCTGATAAAATTTCCTACAAAATAGTTATTTGCATTTTTTATGTAGGACTAACCATAAGCGAGATATAAGATTGAAAATAATTAATATTTAAAAAAGAAGTGCTTTAACAGAAAATGTCTTGTGATTTAAAATACACTTAATTTATTGGGTCCAATACTTTATTAGAAGAAAAAGGAAGTGACATAAAAGTCACTGAAGTCTTCAGAGTCGTTTTTAAATGCTGCAGTTTCGTCTTCGTCTCAAACATTGAAAACCGAATTACATTTTTGTTCAGTAACAGTCACAGTTTTCTTATTGGTTTTTTGCTTATATCTCGAAAACAGTTACTCCTATCAATTTTTATCTTTCTTTCAAAATTAAAGCTGATAAAATTTCCTACAAAATAGTTATTTGCATTTTTCTTGTACGACCAACCATAAGCGAGTTATAGAGTTGGATATAAATAATATTTAACAAAAATTTGCTTTAAAATAAAATGTTTGAAAAACTGAAATTAAACTAATTTAATTGTGTCTAACACTTTAGTAGAGGAAAAAGAAGAAGACATAAAAGTCACTAAAGGTTTCAAAGTTGTCTTTAATCGTCATATTAATAACAATAACATTAATAATAATAATACTAATAGTACTAAATTTGCTAATATGCAAACGCTTAATTAAGGTAACAGTGTTTTGGTTTCTTGCTCATATCTCGAAAACAGTTACTCCTATCAACTTTTATCTTTTTACTAAAATTCAAGCTGATAAAATTTGCTACAAAATAATTATTTGCATTTTTTATGTAGGACTAACCATAAGCGAGATATAAGATTGAAAATAATTAATATTTAAAAAAGAAGTGCTTTAACAGAAAATGTCTTGTGATTTAAAATACACTTAATTTATTAGGTCCAATACTTTATTAGAAAAAAAGGGGGTGACATATAAGTCACTGAAGTCTTCAGAGTCGATTTTAAATGCTGCAGTTTCGTCTTCGTCTCAAACATTGAAAACTGAATTACATTTTTGTTCAGTAACAGTCACAGTTTTCTTATTGGTTTTTTGCTTATATCTCGAAAACAGTTACTCCTATCAATTTTTATCTTTCTGCCAAAATTAAAGCTGATAAAATTTCCTACAAAATAGTTAATTGCATTTTTCTTGTAGGACCAACCATAAGCGAGTTATAGAGTTGGATATAAATAATATTTAACAAAAATTTGCTTTAAAATAAAATGTTTGAAAAACTGAAATTAAACTAATTTAATTGTGTCTAACACTTTAGTAGAGGAAAAAGAAGAAGACATAAAAGTCACTAAAGGTTTCAAAGTTGTCTTTAATCGTCATATTAATAACAATAACATTAATAATAATAATACTAATAGTACAATATTTGCTTATATGCAAACGCTTAATTAAGGTAACAGTGTTTTGGTTTCTTGCTCATATCTCGAAAACAGTTACTCCTATCAATTTTTATTTTTTTACTAAAATTTAAGCTGATAAAATTTCCTACAAAATAGTTATTTGCATTTTTTATGTAGGACTAACCATAAGCGAGATATAAGATTGAAAATAATTAATATTTAAAAAAGAAGTGCTTTAACAGAAAATGTCTTGTGATTTAAAATACACTTAATTTATTAGGTCCAATACTTTATTAAAAAAAAAAGGGGGTGACATATAAGTCACTGAAGTCTTCAGAGTCGATTTTAAATGCTGCATTTTCGTCTTCGTCTCAAACATTGAAAACTGAATTACATTTTTGTTCTGAAACGGTAACAGTTTTTACTTTGGTTTTTTGCTTATATCTCGAAAACAGTTACTCCTATCAATTTTTATCTTTTTTTCAAAATTAAAGCTGATAACATTTCCTACAAAATAGTTATTTGCATTTTTCTTGTAGGACCAACCATAAGCGAGTTATAAAGTTGGATATAAATAATATTTAACAAAAACTTGCTTAAAAATAAAATGTTTAAAAAACTGAAATTATACTAAATTAATTGTGTCTAACACTTTAGTAGAGAAAAAAGAAAAAGACATAAAAGTCACCAAAGTCTTCAGAATCGTTTTTAGTCGTCATATTAATAACAATAACATTAATAATAATAATACTAATAGTACTAAATCTGCTTATATGCAAGCGCTTTATTAAGGTAACAGTTTTTTGGTTTCTTGCTTATATCTCGAAAACAGTTACTCCTATGAATTTTTGTCTTTCTTTCAAAATTAAAGCCGATAAAATATTCTACAAAATAGTTATTTGCATTTTTCTTGTAGGACCAACCATAAGCGAGTTATAGAGTTGGATATAAATAATATTTAACAAAAATTTGCTTTAAAATAAAATGTTTGAAAAACTGAAATTAAACTAATTTTACTGTGTCTAACACTTCAGTAGAGAAAAAACGAAAAGACATAAAAGTCACTTAAGGTTTCAGAGTTGTCTTTAGTTGTCATATTAATAACAATAACATTAATAATAATAATACTAATAGTTCTAAATTTGCTTATATGCAAACGCTTAAGTAAGGTAACAGTGTTTTGGTTTCTTGCTTATATCTCGAAAACAGTTACTCCTATCAATTTTTATCATTTTACTAAAATTCAAGCTGATAAAATTTCCTACAAAATAGTTATTTGCATTTTTTATGTAGGACTAACCATAAGCGAGATATATGATTGAAAATAATTAATATTTAAAAAAAAAGTGCTTTAACAGAAAATGTCTTGTGATTTAAAATACACTTAATTTATTGGGTCCAATACTTTATTAGAAGAAAAAGGAAGTGACATAAAAGTCACTGAAGTCTTCAGAGTCGTTTTTAAATGCTGCAGTTTCGTCTTCGTCTCAAACATTGAAAACCGAATTACATTTTTGTTCAGTAACAGTCACAGTTTTCTTATTGGTTTTTTGCTTATATCTCGAAAACAGTTACTCCTATCAATTTTTATCTTTCTGTCAAAATTAAAGCTGATAAAATTTCCTACAAAATAGTTATTTGCATTTTTCTTGTAGGACCAACCATAAGCGAGTTATAGAGTTGGATATAAATAATATTTAACAAAAATTTGCTTTAAAATAAAATGTTTGAAAAACTGAAATTAAACTAATTTAATTGTGTCTAACACTTTAGTAGAGGAAAAAGAAGAAGACATAAAAGTCACTAAAGGTTTCAAAGTTGTCTTTAATCGTCATATTAATAACAATAACATTAATAATAATAATACTAATAGTTCTAAATTTGCTTATATGCAAACGCTTAATTAAGGTAACAGTGTTTTGGTTTCTTGCTCATATCTCGAAAACAGTTACTCCTATCAACTTTTATCTTTTTACTAAAATTCAAGCTGATAAAATTTTCTACAAAATAATTGATTGCATTTTTTATGTAGGACTAACCATAAGCGAGATATAAGATTGAAAATAATTAATATTTAAAAAAGAAGTGCTTTAACAGAAAATGTCTTGTGATTTAAAATACACTTAATTTATTAGGTCCAATACTTTATTAGAAAAAAAGGGGGTGACATATAAGTCACTGAAGTCTTCAGAGTCGATTTTAAATGCTGCATTTTCGTCTTCGTCTCAAACATTGAAAACTGAATTACATTTTTGTTCTGAAACGGTAACAGTTTTTACATTGGTTTTTTGCTTATATCTCGAAAACAGTTACTCCTATCAATTTTTATCTTTCATTCAAGATTAAAGCTGATAACATTTCCTATAAAATAGTTATTTGCATTTTTCTTGTAGGACCAACCATAAGCGAGTTATAGAGTTGGATATAAATAATTTTTAACAAAAATTTGCTTTAAAATAAAATGTTTGAAAAACTGAAATTAAACTAATTTAATTGTGTCTAACACTTTAGTAGAGGAAAAAGAAAAGACATAAAAGTCACTAAAGGTTTTAGAGTTGTCTTTAGTTGTCATATTAATAACAATAACATTAATAATAATAATACTAATAGTACTAAATTTGCTTATATGCAAACGCTTAATTAAGGTAACAGTGTTTTGGTTTCTTGCTTATATCTCGAAAACAGTTACTCCTATCAATTTTTATCTTTTTACTAAAATTCAAGCTGATAAAATTTCCTATAAAATAGTTATTTGCATTTTTCATGTAGGACTAACCATAAGCGAGATATATTATTGAAAATAATTAATATTTAAAAAAAAAGTGCTTTAACAGAAAATGTCTTGTGATTTAAAATACACTTAATTTATTGGGTCCAATACTTTATTAGAAGAAAAAGGAAGTGACATAAAAGTCACTGAAGTCTTCAGAGTCGTTTTTAAATGCTGCAGTTTCGTCTTCGTCTCAAACATTGAAAACCGAATTACATTTTTGTTCAGTAACAGTCACAGTTTTCTTATTGGTTTTTTGCTTATATCTCGAAAACAGTTACTCCTATCAATTTTTATCTTTCTTTCAAAATTAAAGCTGATAAAATTTCCTACAAAATAGTTATTTGCATTTTTCTTGTAGGACCAACCATAAGCGAGTTATAGAGTTGGATATAAATAATATTTAACAAAAATTTGCTTTAAAATAAAATGTTTGAAAAACTGAAATTAAACTAATTTAATTGTGTCTAACACTTTAGTAGAGGAAAAAGAAGACGACATAAAAGTCACTAAAGGTTTCAAAGTTGTCTTTAATCGTCATATTAATAACAATAACATTAATAATAATAATACTAATAGAACTAAATTTGCTTATATGCAAACGCTTAATTAAGGTAACAGTGTTTTGGTTTCTTGCTCATATCTCGAAAACAGTTACTCCTATCAATTTTTATCTTTTTACTAAAATTCAAGCTGATAAAATTTCCTACAAAATAGTTATTTGCATTTTTTATGTAGGACTAACCATAAGCGAGATATAAGTTTGAAAATAATTAATATTTAAAAAAAAAGTGCTTTAACAGAAAATGTCTTGTGATTTAAAATACACTTAATTTATTAGGTCCAATACTTTATTAGAAGAAAAAGGGGGTGACATATAAGTCACTGAAGTCTTCAGAGTCGATTTTAAATGCTACAGTTTCGTCTTCGTCTCAAACATTGAAAACCGAATTACATTTTTGTTCAGTAACAGTCACAGTTTTCTTATTGGTTTTTTGCTTATATCTCGAAAACAGTTACTCCTATCAATTTTTATCTTTCTTTCAAAATTAAAGCTGATAAAATTTCCTACAAAATAGTTATTTGCATTTTTCTTGTAGGACCAACCATAAGCAAGTTATAGAGTTGGATATAAATAATATATCACAAAAATTTGCTTTAAAATAAAATGTGTGAAAAACTGAAATTAAACTAATTTAACTGTGTCTAACACTTTAGTAGAGGAAAAAGGAAAAGACATAAAAGTCACTATAGGTTTCAGAGTTGTCTTTAGTTGTCATATTAATAACAATATCATTAATAATAATAATACTAATAGTACTAAATTTGCTTATATGCAAACGCTTAATTATGGTAACAGTGTTTTGGTTTCTTGCTTATATCTCGAAAACAGTTACTCCTATCAATTTTTATCTTTTTACTAAAATTCAAGCTGATAAAATTTCCTACAAAATAGTTATTTGCATTTTTCATGTAGGACTAACCATAAGCGAGATATAAGTTTGAAAATAATTAATATTTAAAAAAAAAGTGCTTTAACAGAAAATGTCTTGTGATTTAAAATACACTTAATTTATTAGGTCCAATACTTTATTAGAAGAAAAAGGGGGTGACATATAAGTCACTGAAGTCTTCAGAGTCGATTGTAAATGCTGCATTTTCGTCTTCGTCTCAAACATTGAAAACTGAATTACATTTTTGTTCTGAAACGGTAACAGTTTTCACTTTGGTTTATTGCTTATATCTCGAAAACAATTACTCCTATCAGTTTTTATTTTTTTTTCAAAATAAAGCTGATAAAATTTCCTACAAAATAGTTATTTGCATTTTTCTTGTAGGACCAACCATCAGCGAGTTATAAAGTTGGATATAAATAATATTTAACAAAAACTTGCTTAAAAATTAAATGTTTGAAATACTGAAATTAAACTAAATTAATTGTGTCTAACACTTTAGTAGAGAAAAAAGAAAAAGACATAAAAGTTACCAAAGTCTTCAGAATCGTTTTTAGTCGTCATATTAATAACAATAACATTAATAATAATAATACTATTAGTATTATAGTATTATTATTAGTAGTAGTTACCTTAATTAAGCGTTTGCATATAAGCAAATTTAGTACTATTAGTATTATTATTATTAATGTTATTGTTATTAATATGACGACTAAAAACGATTCTGAAGACTTTGGTAACTTTTATGTCTTTTTCTTTTTTCTCTACTAAAGTGTTAGACACAATTAATTTAGTTTAATTTCAGTATTTCAAACATTTAATTTTTAAGCAAGTTTTTGTTAAATATTATTTATATCCAACTTTATAACTCGCTTATGGTTGGTCCTACAAGAAAAATGCAAATAACTATTTTGTAGGAAATTTTATCAGCTTTATTTAAAAAAAAATAAAAACTGATAGGAGTAATTGTTTTCGAGATATAAGCAAAAAACCAAAGTGAAAACTGTTACCGTTTCAGAACAAAAATGTAATTCAGTTTTCAATGTTTGAGACGAAGACGAAAATGCAGCATTTACAATCGACTCTGAAGACTTCAGTGACTTATATGTCACCCCCTTTTTCTTCTAATAAAGTATTGGACCTAATAAATTAAGTGTATTTTAAATCACAAGACATTTTCTGTTAAAGCACTTTTTTTTTAAATATTAATTATTTTCAAACTTATATCTCGCTTATGGTTAGTCCTACATGAAAAATGCAAATAACTATTTTGTAGGAAATTTTATCAGCTTGAATTTTAGTAAAAAGATAAAAATTGATAGGAGTAACTGTTTTCGAGATATAAGCAAGAAACCAAAACACTGTTACCTTAATTAAGCGTTTGCATATAAGCAAATTTAGTACTATTAGTATTATTATTATTAATGTTATTGTTATTAATATGACAACTAAAGACAACTCTGAAACCTTTAGTGACTTTTATGTCTTTTCCTTTTTCTTCTACTAAAGTGTTAGACACAGTTAAATTAGTTTAATTTCAGTTTTTCAAACATTTTATTTTAAAGCAAATTTTTGTTATATATTATTTATATCCAACTCTATAACTCGCTTATGGTTGGTCCTACAAGAAAAATGCAAATAACTATTTTGTAGAATATTTTATCAGCTTTAATTTTGAAAGAAAGATAAAAATTGATAGGAGTAACTGTTTTCGAGATATAAGCAAGAAACCAAAAAACTGTTACCTTAATAAAGCGCTTGCATATAAGCAGATTTAGTACTGTTAGTATTATTATTATTAATGTTATTGTTATTAATATGACGACTAAAAACGATTCTGAAGACTTTGGTTACTTTTATGTTATTTTCTTTTTTCTCTACTAAAGTGTTAGACACAATTAATTTAGTTTAATTTCAGTATTTCAAACATTTTATTTTTAAGCAAGTTTTTGTTAAATATTATTTATATCCAACTTTATAACTCGCTTATGGTTGGTCCTACAAGAAAAAGGCAAATAACTATTTTGTAGGAAATGTTATCAGCTTTAATTTTGAAAGAAAGATAAAAATTGATAGGAGTAACTGTTTTCGAGATATAAGCAAAAAACCAAAGTAAAAACTGTTACCGTTTCAGAACAAAAATGTAATTCAGTTTTCAATGTTTGAGACGAAGACGAAAATGCAGCATTTAAAATCGACTCTGAAGACTTCAGTGACTTATATGTCACCCCCTTTTTTTTCTAATAAAGTATTGGACCTAATAAATTAAGTGTATTTTAAATCACAAGACATTTTCTGTTAAAGCACTTCTTTTTTAAATATTAATTATTTTCAATCTTATATCTCGCTTATGGTTAGTCCTACATAAAAAATGCAAATAACTATTTTGTAGGAAATTTTATCAGCTTGAATTTTAGTAAAAAGATAAAAATTGACAGGAGTAACTGTTTTCGAGATATGAGCAAGAAACCAAAACACTGTTACCTTAATTAAGCGTTTGCATATAAGCAAATTTAGTACTATTAGTATTATTATTATTAATGTTATTGTTATTAATATGACGATTAAAGACAACTTTGAAACCTTTAGTGACTTTTATGTCTTCTTCTTTTTCCTCTACTTAAGTGTTAGACACAATTAAATTAGTTTAATTTCAGTTTTTCAAACATTTTATTTTAAAGCAAATTTTTGTTAAATATTATTTATATCCAACTCTATAACTCGCTTATGGTTGGTCCTACAAGAAAAATGCAAATAATTATTTTGTAGGAAATTTTATCAGCTTTAATTTTGAAAGAAAGATAAAAATTGATAGGAGTAACTGTTTTCGAGATATAAGCAAAAAACCAATAAGAAAACTGTGACTGTTACTGAACAAAAATGTAATTCGCTTTTCAATGTTTGAGACGAAGACGAAACTGCAGCATTTAAAAACGACTCTGAAGACTTCAGTGACTTTTATGTCACTTCCTTTTTCTTCTAATAAAGTATTGGACCCAATAAATTAAGTGTATTTTAAATCACAAGACATTTTCTGTTAAAGCACTTTTTTTTTAAATATTAATTATTTTCAATCATATATCTCGCTTATGGTTAGTCCTACATGAAAAATGCAAATAACTATTTTGTAGGAAATTTTATCAGCTTGAATTTTAGTAAAAAGATAAAAATTGATAGGAGTAACTGTTTTCGAGATATAAGCAAGAAACCAAAACACTGTTACCTTAATTAAGCGTTTGCATATAAGCAAATTTAGTACTATTAGTATTATTATTATTAATGTTATTGTTATTAATATGACAACTAAAGACAACTCTGAAACCTTTAGTGACTTTTATGTCTTTTCCTTTTTTCTCTACTAAAGTGTTAGACACAGTTAAATTAGTTTAATTTCAGTTTTTCAAACATTTTATTTTAAAGCAAATTTTTGTTAAATATTATTTATATCCAACTCTATAACTCGCTTATGGTTGGTCCTACAAGAAAAATGCAAATAACTGTTCTGTAGAATATTTTATCAGCTTTAATTTTGAAAGAAAGACAAAAATTCATAGGAGTAACTGTTTTCGAGATATAAGCAAGAAACCAAAAAACTGTTACCTTAATAAAGCGCTTGCATATAAGCAGATTTAGTACTATTAGTATTATTATTATTAATGTTATTGTTATTAATATGACGACTAAAAACGATTCTGAAGACTTTGGTGACTTTTATGTCTTTTTCTTTTTTCTCTACTAAAGTGTTAGACACAATTAATTTAGTTTAATTTCAGTATTTCAAACATTTTATTTTTAAGCAAGTTTTTGTTAAATATTATTTATATCCAACTTTATAACTCGCTTATGGTTGGTCCTACAAGAAAAATGCAAATAACTATTTTGTAGGAAATGTTATCAGCTTTAATTTTGAAAGAAAGATAAAAATTGATAGGAGTAACTGTTTTCGAGATATAAGCAAAAAACCAAAGTAAAAACTGTTACCGTTTCAGAACAAAAATGTAATTCAGTTTTCAATGTTTGAGACGAAGACGAAAATGCAGCATTTAAAATCGACTCTGAAGACTTCAGTGACTTATATGTCACCCCCTTTTTTTTCTAATAAAGTATTGGACCTAATAAATTAAGTGTATTTTAAATCACAAGACATTTTCTGTTAAAGCACTTCTTTTTTAAATATTAATTATTTTCAATCTTATATCTCGCTTATGGTTAGTCCTACATAAAAAATGCAAATAACTATTTTGTAGGAAATTTTATCAGCTTGAATTTTAGTAAAAAGATAAAAATTGATAGGAGTAACTGTTTTCGAGATATGAGCAAGAAACCAAAACACTGTTACCTTAATTAAGCGTTTGCATATAAGCAAATTTAGTACTATTAGTATTATTATTATTAATGTTATTGTTATTAATATGACGATTAAAGACAACTTTGAAACCTTTAGTGACTTTTATGTCTTCTTCTTTTTCCTCTACTTAAGTGTTAGACACAATTAAATTAGTTTAATTTCAGTTTTTCAAACATTTTGTTTTAAAGCAAATTTTTGTTAAATATTATTTATATCCAACTCTATAACTCGCTTATGGTTGGTCCTACAAGAAAAATGCAAATAATTATTTTGTAGGAAATTTTATCAGCTTTAATTTTGAAAGAAAGATAAAAATTGATAGGAGTAACTGTTTTCGAGATATAAGCAAAAAACCAATAAGAAAACTGTGACTGTTACTGAACAAAAATGTAATTCGCTTTTCAATGTTTGAGACGAAGACGAAACTGCAGCATTTAAAAACGACTCTGAAGACTTCAGTGACTTTTATGTCACTTCCTTTTTCTTCTAATAAAGTATTGGACCCAATAAATTAAGTGTATTTTAAATCACAAGACATTTTCTGTTAAAGCACTTTTTTTTTAAATATTAATTATTTTCAATCATATATCTCGCTTATGGTTAGTCCTACATGAAAAATGCAAATAACTATTTTGTAGGAAATTTTATCAGCTTGAATTTTAGTAAAAAGATAAAAATTGATAGGAGTAACTGTTTTCGAGATATAAGCAAGAAACCAAAACACTGTTACCTTAATTAAGCGTTTGCATATAAGCAAATTTAGTACTATTAGTATTATTATTATTAATGTTATTGTTATTAATATGACAACTAAAGACAACTCTGAAACCTTTAGTGACTTTTATGTCTTTTCCTTTTTTCTCTACTAAAGTGTTAGACACAGTTAAATTAGTTTAATTTCAGTTTTTCAAACATTTTATTTTAAAGCAAATTTTTGTTAAATATTATTTATATCCAACTCTATAACTCGCTTATGGTTGGTCCTACAAGAAAAATGCAAATAACTGTTCTGTAGAATATTTTATCAGCTTTAATTTTGAAAGAAAGACAAAAATTCATAGGAGTAACTGTTTTCGAGATATAAGCAAGAAACCAAAAAACTGTTACCTTAATAAAGCGCTTGCATATAAGCAGATTTAGTACTATTAGTATTATTATTATTAATGTTATTGTTATTAATATGACGACTAAAAACGATTCTGAAGACTTTGGTGACTTTTATGTCTTTTTCTTTTTTCTCTACTAAAGTGTTAGACACAATTAATTTAGTTTAATTTCAGTATTTCAAACATTTTATTTTTAAGCAAGTTTTTGTTAAATATTATTTATATCCAACTTTATAACTCGCTTATGGTTGGTCCTACAAGAAAAATGCAAATAACTATTTTGTAGGAAATGTTATCAGCTTTAATTTTGAAAGAAAGATAAAAATTGATAGGAGTAACTGTTTTCGAGATATAAGCAAAAAACCAAAGTAAAAACTGTTACCGTTTCAGAACAAAAATGTAATTCAGTTTTCAATGTTTGAGACGAAGACGAAAATGCAGCATTTAAAATCGACTCTGAAGACTTCAGTGACTTATATATCACCCCCTTTTTTTTTTAATAAAGTATTGGACCTAATAAATTAAGTGTATTTTTAATCACAAGACATTTTCTGTTAAAGCACTTCTTTTTTTAGTATTAATTATTTTCAATCTTATATCTCGCTTATGGTTAGTCCTACATAAAAAATGCAAATAACTATTTTGTAGGAAATTTTATCAGCTTGAATTTTAGTAAAAAAATAAAAATTGATAGGAGTAACTGTTTTCGAGATAAGAGCAAGAAACCAAAACACTGTTACCTTAATTAAGCGTTAGCATATAAGCAAATTTAGTACAATTAGTATTATTATTATTAATGTTATTGTTATTAATATGACGATTAAAGACAACTTTGAAACCTTTAGTGACTTTTATGTCTTCTTCTTTTTCCTCTACTAAAGTGTTAGACACAATTAAATTAGTTTAATTTCAGTTTTTCAAACATTTTATTTTAAAGCAAATTTTTGTTAAATATTATTTATATCCAACTCTATAACTCGCTTATGGTTGGTCCTACAAGAAATATGCAAATAACTATTTTGTATGAAATTTTATCAGCTTTAATTTTGACAGAAAGAAAAAAATTGATAGGAGTAACTGTTTTCGAGATATAAGCAAAAAACCAATAAGAAAACTGTGACTGTTACTGAACAAAAATGTAATTCAGTTTTCAATGTTTGAGACGAAGACGAAACTGCAGCTGTTAAAAACGACTCTGAAGACTTCAGTGACTTTTATGTCACTTCCTTTTTCTTCTAATAAAGTATTGGACCCAATAAATTAAGTGTATTTTAAATCACAAGACATTTTCTGTTAAAGCACTTTTTTTTTAAATATTAATTATTTTCAATCATATATCGCGCTTATGGTTAGTCCTACATGAAAAATGCAAATAACTATTTTGTAGGAAATTTTATCAGCTTGAATTTTAGTATAAAGATAAAAATTGATAGGAGTAACTGTTTTCGAGATATAAGCAAGAAACCAAAACACTGTTACCTTAATTAAGCGTTTGCATATAAGCAAATTTAGTACTATTAGTATTATTATTATTAATGTTATTGTTATTAATATGACAACTAAAGACAACTCTGAAACCTTTAGTGACTTTTATGTCTTTTTCTTTTTCCTCTACTAAAGTGTTAGACACAATTAAATTAGTTTAATTTCAGTTTTTCAAACATTTTATTTTAAAGCAAATTTTTGTTAAATATTATTTATATCCAACTCTATAACTCGTTTATGGTTGGTCCTACAAGAAAAATGCAAATAACTATTTTGTAGGAAATTTTATCAGCTTTAATTTTGAAAAAAAGACAAAAATTCATAGGAGTAACTGTTTTCGAGATATAAGCAAGAAACCAAAAAACTGTTACCTTAATAAAGCGCTTGCATATAAGCAGATTTAGTACTATTAGTATTATTATTATTAATGTTATTGTTATTAATATGACGACTAAAAACGATTCTGAAGACTTTGGTGACTTTTATGTCTTTTTCTTTTTTCTCTACTAAAGTGTTAGACACAATTAATTTAGTTTAATTTCAGTATTTCAAACATTTTATTTTTAAGCAAGTTTTTGTTAAATATTATTTATATCCAACTTTATAACTCGCTTATGGTTGGTCCTACAAAAAAAATGCAAATAACTATTTTGTAGGAAATGTTATCAGCTTTAATTTTGAAAGAATGATAAAAATTGATAGGAGTAACTGTTTTCGAGATATAAGCAAAAAACCAAAGTAAAAACTGTTACCGTTTCAGAACAAAAATGTAATTCAGTTTTCAATGTTTGAGACGAAGACGAAAATGCAGCATTTAAAATCGACTCTGAAGACTTCAGTGACTTATATGTCACCCCCTTTTTTTCTAATAAAGTATTGGACCTAATAAATTAAGGGTATTTTAAATCACAAGACATTTTCTGTTAAAGCACTTCTTTTTTAAATATTAATTATTTTCAATCTTATATCTCGCTTATGGTTAGTCCTACATAAAAAATGCAAATAATTATTTTGTAGGAAATTTTATCAGCTTGAATTTTAGTAAAAAGATAAAAATTGATAGGAGTAACTGTTTTCGAGATATGAGCAAGAAACCAAAACACTGTTACCTTAATTAAGCGTTTGCATATAAGCAAATTTAGTACTATTAGTATTATTATTATTAATGTTATTGTTATTAATATGACGATTAAAGACAACCTTGAAACCTTTAGTGACTTTTATGTCTTCTTCTTTTTCCTCTACTAAAGTGTTAGACACAATTAAATTAGTTTAATTTCAGTTTTTCAAACATTTTATTTTAAAGCAAATTTTTGTTAAATATTATTTATATCCAACTCTATAACTCGCTTATGGTTAGTCCTACATAAAAAATGCAAATAACTATTTTGTAGGAAATTTTATCAGCTTGAAATTTAGTAAAAAAATAAAAATTGATAGGAGTAACTGTTTTCGAGATAAGAGCAAGAAACCAAAACACTGTTACCTTAATTAAGCGTTAGCATATAAGCAAATTTAGTACAATTAGTATTATTATTATTAATGTTATTGTTATTAATATGACGATTAAAGACAACTTTGAAACCTTTAGTGACTTTTATGTCTTCTTCTTTTTCCTCTACTAAAGTGTTAGACACAATTAAATTAGTTTAATTTCAGTTTTTCAAACATTTTATTTTAAAGCAAATTTTTGTTAAATATTATTTATATCCAACTCTATAACTCGCTTATGGTTGGTCCTACAAGAAATATGCAAATAACTATTTTGTAGGAAATTTTATCAGCTTTAATTTTGACAGAAAGAAAAAAATTGATAGGAGTAACTGTTTTCGAGATATAAGCAAAAAACCAATAAGAAAACTGTGACTGTTACTGAACAAAAATGTAATTCAGTTTTCAATGTTCGAGACGAAGACGAAACTGCAGCTGTTAAAAACGACTCTGAAGACTTCAGTGACTTTTATGTCACTTCCTTTTTCTTCTAATAAAGTATTGGACCCAATAAATTAAGTGTATTTTAAATCACAAGACATTTTCTGTTAAAGCACTTTTTTTTTAAATATTAATTATTTTCAATCATATATCGCGCTTATGGTTAGTCCTACATGAAAAATGCAAATAACTATTTTGTAGGAAATTTTATCAGCTTGAATTTTAGTAAAAAGATAAAAATTGATAGGAGTAACTGTTTTCGAGATATAAGCAAGAAACCAAAACACTGTTACCTTAATTAAGCGTTTGCATATAAGCAAATTTAGTACTATTAGTATTATTATTATTAATGTTATTGTTATTAATATGACAACTAAAGACAACTCTGAAACCTTTAGTGACTTTTATGTCTTTTTCTTTTTCCTCTACTAAAGTGTTAGACACAATTAAATTAGTTTAATTTCAGTTTTTCAAACATTTTATTTTAAAGCAAATTTTTGTTAAATATTATTTATATCCAACTCTATAACTCGTTTATGGTTGGTCCTACAAGAAAAATGCAAATAACTATTTTGTAGGAAATTTTATCAGCTTTAATTTTGAAAAAAAGACAAAAATTCATAGGAGTAACTGTTTTCGAGATATAAGCAAGAAACCAAAAAACTGTTACCTTAATAAAGCGCTTGCATATAAGCAGATTTAGTACTATTAGTATTATTATTATTAATGTTATTGTTATTAATATGACGACTAAAAACGATTCTGAAGACTTTGGTGACTTTTATGTCTTCTCCTTTTTCCTCTACTAAAGTGTTAGACACAATTAATTTAGTTTAATTCCGGTTTTTCAAGCATTTTATTTTAAAGCAAATTTTTGTTAAATATTATTTATATCCAACTCTATAACTCGTTTATGCTTGGTTCTACAAGAAAAATGTAAATAACTATTTTGTTGGAAATTTTATCAGCTTTAATTTTGAAAAAAAGATAAAATTTGATAGGAGTAACTGTTTTCGAGATATAAGCAAAAAACCAATAAGAAAACTGTAACTGTTACTGAACAAAAATGTAATTCAGTTTTCAATGTTTGAGACGAAGTCAAAAATGCAGCATTTAAAAACGACTCTGAAGACTTCAGTGACTTTTATGTCACCTCCTTTTTCTTCTAATAAAGTATTGGACCCAACAAATTAAGTGTATTTTAAATCACAAGACATTTTCTGTTAAAACACTTTTTTTTAATTAATAATTATTTTCAAACTTATATCTCGCTTATGGTTAGTTCTACATGAAAAATGCAAATAACTATTTTGTAGGAAATTTTATCACCTTTAATTTTGGTGAAAAAGTAAAAATTGATAGGAGTAACTGTTTTCGAGATATAGGCAAAAAACAAAAAAACTGTTACCTTAATTAAGCGCTTGCATATAAGCAAATTTAGTACTACTAGTATTGTTATTATAAATGTTATTGTTATTAATATGACGACTAAAGACAACTTTAAGACTTTAGTGACTTTTATGTCTCTCCTTTTTCCTCTACTAAAGTGTTAGACACAATTAATTTAGTTTAATTTCGGTTTTTCAAACATTTTATTTTAAAGCAAATTTTTGTTAAATATTAAAAACTATAAAATGGCTTAGATTGCCTAAAAACACAGATCACACATGATCTTTTGCATAAAAATAGGAAAACGCTTATGTAACACACAAAATAAGCTCCATTTTTCCTTTTTAAAAGTATTATTATTATTATTACTTTTGTTACTATTACTATTATTATTATTATTATTATTATTATTATTGTTATTATTATTATTATTATTATTATTATTATTATTATTATTATTATTATTATTATTATTATTATTATTATTATTATTATTAAAAACTTATATTAAACAGACAGAAAACGTCGTATTCTGACACAACTTAAAACACAGATCACATATGATCTTTTGCATAGAAATGAGAAAACGCTCATATAACACAAAATAAGCTTCATTTTGGCTTAGAAAACTAAGCTTACTTTTACTACTAATATTATTTTTATTTTTATTATTATTATTATTATTACTATTATTTTTATTATTATTATTACTATTATTATTATTATTATTATTATTATTATTATTATTATTATTATTATTATTATTATTATTATTATTATTATTATTATTATTATTATTAATATTATTATTAAAGACCGATTATAACTTTTGTATAGTAAATGTTTTTATACCAGTTTTAAAATGAGTTATTAATTTTAGACAATTTCTTGCCTAAAAACACAGATCACAGATGATCTCTTGCATAGAAATGAGAAAACGCTCAGATAACACAAAATAAGCATCATTTTTGCTTAGAAAAACTAAGCTTTAATTTAGAAAGAAATTTATTATTATAAGTATTATTATCATTATTATTATTATTATTATTATTATTATTATTATTATTGTTTCTTTTATTACTATTATTATTATTATTATTATTATTATTATTATTATTATTATTAACTTTTGTATAGTAAATGTTTTTATACCAGTTTTAAAATGAGTTATTAATTTTATTCAATTTCTTGCCTAAAAACACAGATCACAGATGATCTCTTGCATAGAAATGAGAAAACGCTCATATAACACACAAAATAAGCATCATTTTTGCTTAGAAAAACTAAGCTTTAATTTAGAAAGAAATTCATTATTATAAGTATTATTATCATTATTATTATTATTATTATTATTATTATTATTATTATTATTATTATTACTATTATTATTATTATTATTATTATTACTATTATTATTATTATTATTATTATTATTAACTTTTGTATAGTAAATGTTTTTATACCAGTTTTAAAATGAGTTATTAATTTTAGACAATTCCTTGCCTAAAAATAGAGATCACAGATGATTTCTTGCATAGAAATGATTTTATTTTAAAGCAAATTTTTGTTTAATATTATTTATATCCAACTCTATAACTTGCTTATGCTTGGTCCTACAAGAAAAATGTAAATAACTATTTTGGTGTTTTTGAGATATAAGCAAAAAACCAAAGTGAAAACTGTTACAGTTACTTAACAAAAATGTAATTCAGTTTTCAATGTTTGAGACGAAGACTAAAATGCAGCATTTAAAAACGACTCTGAAGACTTCAGTGACTTTTATGTCACCTCCTTTTTCTTCTAATAAAGTATTGGACCCAATAAATTAAGTGTATTTTAAATCACAAGACATTTTCTGTTAAAGCACTTTTTTTTTAAATATTAATTATTTTCAAACTTATATCTCGCTTATGGTTAGTCCTACATGAAAAATGCAAATTACTATTTTGTACAAAATTTTATCAGCTTGCTTTAATTTTAGTAAAAATTTAAAAATTGATAGGAGTAACTGTTTTCGAGATATAAGCAAGAAACCAAAAAACTGTTACCTTAATTAAGCGCTTGCATATAAGCAAATTTAGTAATATTAGTATTATTATTATTAATGTTATTGTTATTAATATGACGACTAAAAACGACTCTCAAGACTTTGGTGACTTTTATGTCTTCTCCTTTTACCTCTACTAAAGTGTTAGTCTTAGTTTAGTTTAATTTCGGTTTTTCAAACATTTTATTTTAAAGCAAATTTTTGTTAAAGATTATTTATATCCAACTCCATAACTCGCTTATGGTTGGTCCTACAAAAAAATGCAAATAACTATTTTGTAGGAAATTTTATCAGCTTTAATTTTGAAAAAAAGATAAAAATTGATAGGAGTAACTGTTTTCGAGATATAAGCAAGAAACCAAAAAACTGTTACCTTAATTAAGCGTTTGCATATAAGCAAATTTAGTACTATTAGTATTATTATTATTAATGTTATTGTTATTAATATGACGACTAAAGACGACTCTGAAACATTTAGTGACTTTTATGTCTTCTCCTTTTTCCTCTACTAAAGTGTTAGACACAATTAATTTAGTTTAATTCCGGTTTTTCAAGCATTTTATTTTAAAGCAAATTTTTGTTAAATATTATTTATATCCAACTCTATAACTCGTTTATTCTTGGTCCTACAAGAAAAATGTAAATAACTATTTTGTTGGAAATTTTATCAGCTTTAATTTTGAAAGAAAGATAAAATTTGATAGGAGTAACTGTTTTCGAGATATAAGCAAAAAACCAATAAGAAAACTGTAACTGTTACTGAACAAAAATGTAATTCAGTTTTCAATGTTTGAGACGAAGACAAAAATGCAGCATTTAAAAACGACTCTGAAGACTTCAGTGACTTTTATGTTACCTCCTTTTTCTTCTAATAAAGTATTGGACCCAATAAATTAAGTGTATTTTAAATCACAAGACATTTTCTGTTAAAACACTTTTTTTTAATTATTAATTATTTTCAAACTTATATCTTGCTTATGGTTAGTTCTACATGAAAAATGCAAATAACTATTTTGTAGGAAATTTTATCACCTTTAATTTTGGTGAAAAAGTAAAAATTGTTAGGAGTAACTGTTTTCGAGATATAAGCAAAAAACAAAAAAACTGTTACCTTAAGTAAGCGCTTGCATATAAGCAAATTTAGTACTACTAGTATTGTTATTATAAATGTTATTGTTATTAATATGACGACTAAAGACAACTCTAAGACTTTAGTGACTTTTATGTCTCCTCCTTTTTCCTCTACTAAAGTGTTAGACACAATTAATTTAGTTTAATTTCAGTTTTTCAAACATTTTATTTTAAAGCAAATTTTTGTTAAATATTAAAAACTATAAAATGGGTTAGATTGCCTAAAAACACAGATCACACATGATCTTTTGCATAGAAATGAGAAAACGCTCATGTAACACACAAAATAAGCTCCATTTTTCCTTATTAAAAGTATTATTATTATTATTACTTATGTTACTATTACTATTATTATTATTATTATTATTATTATTATTATTATTATTATTATTACTATTATTATTATTATTATTATTATTATTATTATTATTATTATCATTATTATTATTATTATTATTAATTTTATTATTATTAAAAACTGATTATAACTTTTGTATAGTAAATGTTTTTATACCAGTTTTAAAATGAGATATTAATTTTAGACAATTTGTTGCCTAAAAACACAGATCACAGATGATTTCTTGCATAGAAATGAGAAAACGCTCATATAACACAAAATAAGCTTCATTTTTGCTTAGAAAACTAAGCTTACTTTTATTACTATTATTATTTTCATTATTATTATTATTAATATTATTATTATTATTACTATTATTATTATTATTATTATTATTATTATTATTATTATTATTATTATTATTATTATTTTTATTGTTATTATTATTATTATTAAAAACTTATATTAAACAGACAGAAAACGTCGTATTCTGACACAAAAAAACGAATTACGTTATAGACTTGACGAGATCGGCGTATCTCGGACTCTTATAGGACTCTTATAGGGTCAAAAAGTATCAGTTTGGATTAAAACAAATTATTTTTGTTGAGTCTCAGTCTGAATTGTTTATCAGTTCAAACAAAAACGGCTTATTTTAGACAATCTTTTGCTTTGAACAAGAAAACTTACATAGAACAGATTAAAAACGTATTAATCTGGCATAAAAGAGCAATTTATGTATCACTTCGGATAAAGGCAGCTAATCCTATTCGTTTTATTGCTTAAAATAGACAAAATTGTTAATAAATCTAACAAAAACGCTGTATTCTAGCACAAAATACTAATTACATTATAGTTTCGACGAGAATAGCTTATTTGGAATGATTCTATGCTTCCAAACGAGTAAATTTTTATTAAACAGATGCCAAACATCACGTTTTGTCCTATAAAGACATTTTATATTGCAGTTTGTATTAAAACAAAATATTTTCGTTGATTCTTTGTTAGAAGCAGCAAACCTAACATTAAAGAATCTGAAAACTTTGTATTCGGACACAAACCACCGAATTTTGTATCAGTTTAGACAAAAACGGTTGATTTAAAGAAGAAGACATAAAAGTCACTAAACGTTTTAAAGTTTTAAAGTGACCAAAGTCTTCAGAATCGTTTTTAGTCGTCATATTAATAACAATAACATTAATAATAATAATACTAATAGTACTAAATCTGCTTATATGCAAGCGCTTTATTAAGGTAACAGTTTTTTGGTTTCTTGCTTATATCTCGAAAACAGTTACTCTTATGAATTTTTGTCTTTTTTTCAAAATTAAAGCTGATAACATTTCCTACAAAATAGTTATTTGCATTTTTCTTGTAGGACCAACCATAAACGAGTTATAGAGTTGGATATAAATAATATTTAACAAAAATTTGCTTTAAAATAAAATGTTTGAAAAACTGAAATTAAACTAATTTAATTGTGTCTAACACTTCAGTAGAGAAAAAAGGAAAAGACATAAAAGTCACTAAAGGTTTCAGAGTTGTCTTTAGTTGTCATATTAATAACAATAACATTAATAATAATAATACTAATAGTACTAAATTTGCTTATATGCAAACGCTTAATTAAGGTAACAGTGTTTTGGTTTCTTGCTTATATCTCGAAAACAGTTACTCCTATCAATTTTTATCTTTTTACTAAAATTCAAGCTGATAAAATTTCCTACAAAATAGTTATTTGCATTTTTCATGTAGGACTAACCATAAGCGAGATATATGATTGAAAATAATTAATATTTAAAAAAAAAGTGCTTTAACAGAAAATGTCTTGTGATTTAAAATACACTTAATTTATTGGGTCCAATACTTTATTAGAAGAAAAAGGAAATGACATAAAAGTCACTGAAGTCTTCAGAGTCGTTTTTAAATGCTGCAGTTTCGTCGTCGTCTCAAACATTGAAAACCGAATTACATTTTTGTTCAGTAACAGTCACAGTTTTCTTATTGGTTTTTTGCTTATATCTCGAAAACAGTTACTCCCATCAATTTTTATCTTTTTTTCAAAATTAAAGCTGATAAAACTTCCTACAAAATAGTTATTTGCATTTTTCTTGTAGGACCAACCATAAGCGAGTTATAGAGTTGGATATAAATAATATTTAACAAAAATTTGCTTTAAAATAAAATGTTTGAAAAACTGAAATTAAACTAATTTAATTGTGTCTAACACTTTAGTAGAGGAAAAAGAAGAAGACATAAAAGTCACTAAAGGTTTCAAAGTTGTCTTTAATCGTCATATTAATAACAATAACATTAATAATAATAATACTAATAGTACTAAATTTGCTTATATGCAAACGCTTAATTAAGGTAACAGTGTTTTGGTTTCTTGCTCATATCTCGAAAACAGTTACTCCTATCAATTTTTATCTTTTTACTAAAATTCAAGCTGATAAAATTTCCTACAAAATAGTTATTTGCATTTTTTATGTAGGACTAACCATAAGCGAGATATAAGATTGAAAATAATTAATAAAATAATTGTTTATTAATAAATAATAATTGTGTATAGCAAGGAATCGTTTAAAATAAGCTGTATTTGCCTAAACTGATACGTAATTCGATATTTGTGCATGGATACGATGTTTTCAGTTTCTTTGACGTAAAATTTCTTGTTGCAAAAGGTAATAATTTGCTTTAAAACAATGCTTTATATGGTAATATGTGGTTTTGCATTTGCCCCATAAAAGTTCATTAGTTTCGAATCATAAAATTGTTTGAAATAAACAGTGCTGGTCAAAACTATAACGTAAATTATTTCTTTGAGACGAAATTTAAAGTTTTCATTAAGTTTTATACAAGTTTATTCTATTCTAAGTAAAGGAGTAATCAGGATAAATTGCTTTTATCTAGAGTAATATATAATTTGCAGTTTTCGGCCAGAATAAGACGTTTTTAATCTTTTTAATATAAGTTTTTGTATTCAAAACAAAGGATCGTCTAAAGTAAGCAGTTTTTGTCTAGACTGAAACGTAATTCGAATTGCTGTGCCTGAATAAGGGGTTTTCAGTTACTTTGATGTAATACAAACTGCAATATAAAATGTCTTTATAGGACAAAACATGATGTTTGGCAACTGTTTAAAAAAAAATTACTCGTTTGAAAGCATAGAATCATTCGAAATAAGCTATTCTCGTCGAAACTATAATGTAATTAGTATTTTGTGCTAGAATACAGCGTTTTTGTTAGATTTATTAACAATTTTGTCTATTTTAAGCAATGAAACGAATAGGATTAGCTGCCTTTATCCAAAGTGATACATAAATTGCTCTTTTATGCCAGATTAATACGTTTTTAGTCTGTTCGATGTAAGTTTTCTTGTTCAAAGCAAAAGATCGTCTAAAATAAGCCGTTTTTGTTTGAACTGGTAAACAATTTAGACGGAGACTCAACAAAAATAATTTGTTTTAATCCAAACTGATACTTTTTGACCCTATAAGAGTCCTATAAGAGTCTGAGATAAGCCGTTCTCGTCAAGTCTATAACGTAATTCGTTTTTTTGTGTCAGAATACGACGTTTTCTGCCTGTTTAATATAAGTTAATTTAGAAAGAAATTCATTATTATAAGTATTATTATTATTATTATTATTATTATTATTATTATTATTATTATTATTATTATTATTATTATTATTATTATTATTATTATTAAAAACCGATTATAACTTTTGTATAGTAAATGTTTTTATTGTATTTTAAATCACAAGGCATTTTCTGTTAAAGCACTTTTTTTTTAAATATTAATTGTTATCAAACTTATATCTCGCTTATGGTTAGTCCTACATGAAAAATGCAAATAACTATTTTGTAGGAAATTTTATCAGCTTTAATTTTAGTAAAAAGATAAAAATTGATAGGAGTAACTGTTTTCGAGATATAAGCAAGAAACCAAAAAACTGTTACCTTAATTAAGCGCTTGCATATAAGCAAATATAGTACTATTAGCATTATTATTATTAATGTTATTGTTATTAATATGACGACTAAAGACGACTCTGAAACCTTTAGTGACTTTTATGTCTTTTCCTTTTTCCTCTACTAAAGTGTTAGACACAATTAATTTAGTTTAATTTCAGTTTTTCAAACATTTAATTTTAAAGCAAATTTTTGTTAAAGGTTATTTATATCTAACTCTTTAACTCGCTTACGGTAGGTCCTACAAAAGAAATGCATGTAACTATTTTGTAGGAAATTTTATCAGCTTTAATTTTGAAAGAAAGATAAAAATTGATAAGAGTAAATGTTTTCGAGATATAAGCAAAAAACCAAAGTGAAAACTGTTACAGTTACTGAACAAAAATGTAATTCAGTTTTCAATATTTGAGACGAAGACGAAAATGCATCATTTACAAACGACTCTAAAAACTTCAGTGACATTTCTGTCACCTCCTTTTTCTTCTAATAAAGTATTGGACCCAATAAATTAAGTGTATTTTAAATCACAAGACATTTTCTGTTAAAGCACATTTTTTTTTAAATATCAATTATTTTCAAACTTATATCTCGCTTATGGTTAGTCCTACATGAAAAATGCAAATAACTATTTTGTAGGAAATTTTATCAGCTTTAATTTTAGTGAAAAGATAAAAATTGATAGGAGTAACTGTTTTCGAGATATAAGCAAGAAACCAAAAAACTGTTACTTTAATTAAGGGCTTGCATATAAGCAAATTTAGTACTAAAAACAACTCTGAAGTCTTTGGTGACTTTTATGTCTTCTTCTTTTTCCTCTACTAAAGTGTTAGACACAATTA
>NC_087399.1:14576016-14586016 GCF_031307605.1 Tribolium castaneum
ACCATATAAAGCGTTGTTTTAAAGCAAATTATTACCTTTTGCAACAAGAAATTTCACGTCAAAGAAACTGAAAACTTCGTATCCATACATAAATATCGAATTACGTATCAGTTTAGGCAAATACAGCTTATTTTAAACGATTCCTTGCTATAAACAAGAAAAATTTTATCAAGCATATTGAAAACGTCTTATTCTCGAAAATAAGAGCAAATTATGTATCAGTTTTAACAAAAGCGGATTACTCTGTTTGATTCTATGCTTAGATTAGAGTAAACTACTATAAAACGTAATGAAAACTCTATATTCAAGCTCAAAAGAACAAATTACGTTATAGTTTGGACTAAAAAAAAATATTTCGGACGATCTGGTAAAAAGCCAACTCTGTGCCATTAAATTAAATACAGCTCCAGGTCCGGATCAGATACCTCCCAAACTCCTGAGAACTTGTGCTGCTTCGTTGTCGGGCCCACTTGCCAAAATGATGACAAAATCATTCTTACAAGGCACTTTGCCCTACGAGTGGTTGCAAGCAACAATCACGCCTTTGTACAAGTCAGGAGATAAACTTGATCCTGCTAACTATAGACCTGTAAGTCTCACGTCGACATGCTGTAAAATTATGGAAAAAGTTATAGTCAAGGAACTATTAACTTACATGAGAAAAAATAATTTAATACCTGAGCATCAGCACGGCTTTTTACCAGGTAGGTCAGTTGTCACAAATTTGCTATCCTGCACAAATCTATGGACAAAAATGTTAGACACTAACCAACCTGTAGACATAATTTACCTTGATTTTAGTAAAGCCTTTGATAAAGTCCCTCACAATCTCTTGTTAGCAAAACTGGAGTCCTATGGTGTAACAGGAAATTTGCTTGATTGGATCCGAGCGTTTCTATCAAATCGAAACTATTGTGTAAAAGTCTGTGGTAAATTTTCGTACTCTAAACCAGTATTAAGTGGGGTCCCACAGGGATCAGTTCTTGGACCAATTTTATTCTTGTTATATACAGCAGATTTATTGTTTTCACTGGACAGCTATTCAGCATATGCGGATGATATTAAGTTATTTGCTAACCCACTTGTCACGGACTTGCAAGACCAACTTAATTTAATCTTCCAATGGAGCGAGAAGTGGCAAATACCACTAAATATTGCAAAATGCTGTGTACTTCAGTGTGGCCACAACAACCCAAAGTACCTTTACCATATAAATGGCACACTCCTGAGTGTAAAAACCTCAACCAAAGATCTAGGGGTCATTGTAAATGATAAGTTAGGATGGTCAGAGCAATGTCTAGCATCAGTGGGTCGAGCGCGTAAAATGTTTTATTTGCTAAAGCATGTTTTTCCAAATCCTTCAGTCAGTTTTATTTCAAAGGTGTACATCACTTACATAAGGCCGCATTTGGAATTTGCCATTCCAGTCTGGAGACCTTATTTGTTAAAGGATATTGATTTGCTGGAAAGAACTCAGCACCTGGTAACTAGATGGACACACTGTTTAAGACAAGTTTCATATGAACAACGTCTTGAAATACTCAAAATACCAGATCTACGTGCTCGTCAAAACAGGGCAGATGCAATTCAAATTTTTCGGCTTACTCATGGTTTATTTCCTGGAATAACACGCAATTTCTTGCAAATTCAATATCATGACAGACTTAGAGGTCATTCTTATAAGCTGAAAAAAGAACCATTTAAGACTACCGTTAGAAAGAATTATTTGACAAATCGTGCATTTGATATATGGAATGGCTTGCCTGATAACGTTGTTGCAGCTGTTACTGTTTCTTCCTTCAAGAATCAATATGACACATTACAATAATTAACATTAACCTTTATTAATTAACTAATTTAACTGTAGATTAAAATTGTATTTCATTTTTCATTATTCAATGGTGTTTTATTTAACACGAAACCGTATTTCTTGATATTTTGCTATAAAGGTGTTAACCTCAGCAAAGAATCTATGTTAATAATAATAATAATAATAATTACATACTTCGAAGTAAGCAAACTTTAATTGAACAAGTGCAAAAGCTAATACTTTGCTTTAAAATAACAATTTATGTGGTAAAATGGTATTTTGCATCTGTCCTATAAAAGTTTACTCGTTTCGCTTCATTGAATCATTCGAAATAAATTATTTTGACACAACAACAACGAAAATAATTTGTTTTTGTTTAAACTGTAACATAAGTCGCTTTTATAAAACGAACTAAGACGTTTGGCTTCTGTTTAGTGAAAGTTTTCTCGTTTGGGGGCATAAAATCGTTTGAAATTAAGAGTTCTGGTCAAAACTATAACGTAAATTATTTCTCTGTATCACTTTAAAGATTTGCGTTATAGTCTTGACGAGAACTGTTAATTTCAAACGATTCTATGCTTTGAAACCAGTATACTTTCACTGAACAGAGGCAAAACGTCTAATTTCGCTTTTAAAAAACGATTTATGTCACAGAAAATCAAATTACGTTTCAGTCTAGACACAAATTGCTTATTTTAGACGATTCTTTCTTTTGAACACGAAAACTTACATTAAAAAGATTAAAAACGTCTTATTCTGGCTCAAAACTGCAAATTATGTATTACTTTGGATAAAAGTAGTTTATCCCGATTACTCCTTTGCTTAGAATAGAGCAAACTTGTATAAAACTTAATGAAAACTTTAAATTTCGTCTCAAAGAAATAATTTACGTTATAGTTTTGACCAGAACTGTTAATTTCAAACGATTTTATGCCCCCAAACGAGAAAACTTTCACTAAACAGATGCCAAACGTCTTAGTTCGTTTTATAAAAACGACATGTTTCAGTTTGAACAAAAAAATTATTTTCGTTGTTGTGTCAAAATAATTTATTTCGAATGATTCAATGGAGCGAAACGAGTAAACTTTTATAGGACAGATGCAAAATACCATATTACCACATAAATCGTTATTTTAAAGCAAAGTATTAGCTTTTGCACTTGTTCAATTAAAGTTTGCTTACTTCGAAGTATGTAGTCGTCCGAAATAATTTTTTTTTGTCAAAACTATAACGTAATTGGTTCTTTTGAGCTTGAATATAGAGTTTTCATTACGTTTTATAGTAGTTTACTCTACTCTAAGCATAGAATCAAACAGAGTAATCCGCTTTTGTTAAAACTGATACATAATCTGCTATTATTTTCGAGAATAAGACATTTTCAATATGTTTGATAAAATTTTTCTTGTTTATAGCAAGGAATAGTTTAAAATAAGCTGTATTTGCCTAAACTGATACGTAATTCGATATTTGTGCATGGATACGATGTTTTCAGTTTCTTTGACGTGTGAAATTTCTTGTTGCAAAAGGTAATAATTTGCTTTAAAACAACGCTTTATATGGTAATATGTGGTTTTGCATCTGCCCCATAAAAGTTCATTAGTTTCGAATCATAAAATCGTTTGAAATAAACAGTGCTGGTCAAAACTATAACGTAAATTATTTCTTTGAGACGAAATTTAAAGTTTTCATTAAGTTTTATACAAGTTTACTCTATTCTAAGTAAAGGAGTAATCAGGATAAATTGCTTTTATCTAGAGTAATATATAATTTGCAGTTTTCAGCCAGAATAAGACGTTTTAAATCTTTTTAATGTAAGTTTTTGTATTCAAAACAAAGGATCGTCTAAAGTAAGCAGTTTTTGTCCAGACTGAAACGTAATTCCAATTTCTGTGCCTGAATAAGGGGTTTTCAGTTACTTTGATGTAAGGTTTCATGTTTGTAACAATGAATTAACGAAAATAATTGGTTTTTATCCAAATTGTGGCATGAATCAGCTTTAAGACTATAACGCAAATCTTTTGTTTTGTACTAAAATAAGACGTTTTTAGTCAGTTTGATATAAGTTTTCTTGTTCAAAGCAAAATATTGTCGAAAATCAACCGTTTTTGTCTAAACTGATACAAAATTCGGTGGTTTGTGTCCGAATACAAAGTTTTCAGATTCTTTAATGTTAGGTTTGCTGCTTCTAACAAAGAATCAACGAAAATATTTTGTTTTAATACAAACTGCAATATAAAATGTCTTTATAGGACAAAACATGATGTTTGGCGTCTGTTTAATAAAAATTTACTCGTTTGGAAGCATAGAATCATTCCAAATAAGCTATTCTCGTCGAAACTATAATGTAATTAGTATTTTGTGCTAGAATACAGCGTTTTTGTTTGATTTATTAACAATTTTGTCTATTTTAAGCAATGAAACGAATAGGATTAGCTGCCTTTATCCAAAGTGATACATAAATTGCTCTTTTATGCCAGATTAATACGTTTTTAGTCTGTTCGATGTATATTTTCATGTTCAGAGCAAAAGATCGTCTAAAATAAGCCGTTTTTGTTTGAACTGATGAACAATTCAGACTGAGAGTCAACAAAAATAATTTGTTTTAATCCAAACTGATACTTTTTGACCCTATAAGAGTCCTATAAGAGTCCGAGATACGCCGTTCTCGTCAAGTCTATAACGTAATTCGTTTTTTTGTGTCAGAATACGACGTTTTCTGTCTGTTTAATATAATTTTTTAATAATAATAATAATAATAATAATAATAATAATAATAATAATAATAATAATAATAATAATAATAATAATAATAATAATAATAATAATAATAATAATAATAATAATAATAATAATAGTAATAATAATAATAATAATAATAATAGTAATAATAATAATAATAATAATAATAATAATAATAATAGTAATAATAGTAATAATAATAATAATAATAGTAATAATAATAGTAATAAAAGTAAGCTTAGTTTTCTAAGCAAAAATGAAGCTTATTTTGTGTGTTATATGAGCGTTTTCTCATTTCTATGCAAGAGATCATCTGTGATCTGTGTTTTTAGGCAAGAAATTGAATAAAATTAATAACTCATTTTAAAACTGGTATAAAAACATTTACTATACAAAAGTTAATAATAATAATAATAATAATAATAATAGTAATAATAATAATAATAATAATAATAATAATAATAATAATAAAAATAATAATAATAGTAATAAAAGTAAGCTTAGTTTTCTAAGCAAAAATGAAGCTTATTTTGTGTGTTATATGAGCGTTTTCTCATTTCTATGCAAGAGATCATCTGTGATCTGTGTTTTTAGGCAAGAAATTGAATAAAATTAATAACTCATTTTAAAACTGGTATAAAAACATTTACTATACAAAAGTTAATAATAATAGTAATAATAATAATAATAATAATAATAATAATAATAATAATAGTAATAATAACAATAATAATAGTAATAATAATAATAATAATAATAATAATAATAATAATAATAATAATAATAATAATGATAATAATACTTATAATAATGAATTTCTTTGTAAATTAAAGCTTAGTTTTTTTAAGCAAAAATGATGCTTATTTTGTGTTATCTGAGCGTTTTCTCATTTCTATGCAAGAGATCATCTGTGATCTGTTTTTTTAGGCAAGAAATTGTCTAAAATTAATAACTCATTTTAAAACTGGTATAAAAACATTTACTATACAAAAGTTATAATCGGTTTTTAATAATAATAATATTAATAATAATAATAATAATAATAATAATAATAATAATAATAATTATAAAAATAATAGTAATAATAATAATAATAATAAAAATAATAATAATAGTAGTAATAAAAATAAGCTTAGTTTTCTAAGCAAAAATGAAGCTTATTTTGTGTTATATGAGCTTTTCTCATTTCTATGCAAAAGATCATGTGTGATCTGTGTTTTTAGGCAATCTAAGCCATTTGATAGTTTTTAGGCAAGAAATTGGCTAAAATTAATAACTCATTTTAAAACTGGTATAAAAACATTTACTATACAAAAGTTAATAATAATAATAATAATAATAATAATAATAATAATAATAATAATAATAATAATAATAATAATAATAATAATAATAATAACAATAATAATAATAATAATAATAATAATAATAATAATAATAATAATAATAATAATAGTAATAGTAACAAAAGTAATAATAATAATAATACATTTAATAAGGAAAAATGGAGCTTATTTTGTGTGTTACATGAGCGTTTTCTCATTTCTATGCATAAGCCATTTAATAGTTTTTAATATTTAACAAAAATTTGCATTAAAATAAAATGTTTGAAAAACTGAAATTAAACTAAATTAAGTTTGTCTAACAATTTAGTAGAGAAAAAAGGAGGAGACATAAAAGTCACTAAAGTCTTAGAGTTGTCTTTAGTCGTCATATTAATAACAATAACATTTATAATAACAATACTAGTAGTACTAAATTTGCTTATATGCAAGCGCTTAATTAAGGTAACAGTTTTTTTGTTTTTTGCTTATATCTCGAAAACAGTTACTCCTATCAATTTTTACTTTTTCACCAAAATTAAGGTGATAAAATTTCCTACAAAATAGTTATTTGCATTTTTCATGTAGAACTAACCATAAGCGAGATATAAGTTTGAAAATAATTAATAATTAAAAAAAAGTGTTTTAACAGAAAATGTCTTGTGATTTATAAAATACACTTAATTTATTGGGTCCAATACTGTATTAGAAGAAAAAGGAGGTGACATAAAAGTCACTGAAGTCTTCAGAGTCGTTTTTAAATGCTGCATTTTTGTCTTCGTCTCAAACATTGAAAACTGAATTACATTTTTGTTCAGTAACAGTTACAGTTTTCTTATTGGTTTTTTGCTTATATCTCGAAAACAGTTACTCCTATCAAATTTTATCTATCTTTCAAAATTAAAGCTGATAAAATTTCCAACAAAATAGTTATTTACATTTTTCTTGTAGGACCAAGCATAAACGAGTTATAGAGTTGGATATAAATAATATTTAACAAAAATTTGCTTTAAAATAAAATGCTTGAAAAACTTGAATTAAACTAAATTAATTGTGTCTAACACTTTAGTAGAGGAAAAAGGAGAAAACATAAAAGTCACTAAATGTTTCAGAGTCGTCTTTAGTCGTCATATTAATAACAATAACATTAATAATAATAATACTAATAGTACTAAATTTGCTTATATGCAAACACTTAATTAAGGTAACAGTTTTTTGGTTTTTTGCTTATATCTCGAAAACAGTTACTCCTATCAATTTTTACTTTTTCACTAAAATTAAAGGTGATAAAATTTCCTACAAAATAGTTATTTGCATTTTTTATGTAGGACTAACCATAAGCGAGATATAAGATTGAAAATAATTAATAAAATAATTGTTTATTAATAAATAATAATTGTGTATAGCAAGGAATCGTTTAAAATAAGCTGTATTTGCCTAAACTGATACGTAATTCGATATTTGTGCATGGATACGATGTTTTCAGTTTCTTTGACGTAAAATTTCTTGTTGCAAAAGGTAATAATTTGCTTTAAAACAATGCTTTATATGGTAATATGTGGTTTTGCATTTGCCCCATAAAAGTTCATTAGTTTCGAATCATAAAATTGTTTGAAATAAACAGTGCTGGTCAAAACTATAACGTAAATTATTTCTTTGAGACGAAATTTAAAGCTTTCATTAAGTTTTATACAAGTTTATTCTATTCTAAGTAAAGGAGTAATCAGGATAAATTGCTTTTATCTAGAGTAATATATAATTTGCAGTTTTCGGCCAGAATAAGACGTTTTTAATCTTTTTAATATAAGTTTTTGTATTCAAAACAAAGGATCGTCTAAAGTAAGCAGTTTTTGTCTAGACTGAAACGTAATTCGAATTGCTGTGCCTGAATAAGGGGTTTTCAGTTACTTTGATGTAATACAAACTGCAATATAAAATGTCTTTATAGGACAAAACATGATGTTTGGCAACTGTTTAAAAAAAAATTACTCGTTTGAAAGCATAGAATCATTCGAAATAAGCTATTCTCGTCGAAACTATAATGTAATTAGTATTTTGTGCTAGAATACAGCGTTTTTGTTAGATTTATTAACAATTTTGTCTATTTTAAGCAATGAAACGAATAGGATTAGCTGCCTTTATCCAAAGAGATACATAAATTGCTCTTTTATGCCAGATTAATACGTTTTTAGTCTGTTCGATGTAAGTTTTCTTGTTCAAAGCAAAAGATCGTCTAAAATAAGCCGTTTTTGTTTGAACTGGTAAACAATTTAGACGGAGACTCAACAAAAATAATTTGTTTTAATCCAAACTGATACTTTTTGACCCTATAAGAGTCCTATAAGAGTCTGAGATAAGCCGTTCTCGTCAAGTCTATAACGTAATTCGTTTTTTTGTGTCAGAATACGACGTTTTCTGCCTGTTTAATATAAGTTAATTTAGAAAGAAATTCATTATTATAAGTATTATTATTATTATTATTATTATTATTATTATTATTATTATTATTATTATTATTATTATTATTATTATTATTATTATTATTATTATTAAAAACCGATTATAACTTTTGTATAGTAAATGTTTTTATTGTATTTTAAATCACAAGGCATTTTCTGTTAAAGCACTTTTTTTTTAAATATTAATTGTTATCAAACTTATATCTCGCTTATGGTTAGTCCTACATGAAAAATGCAAATAACTATTTTGTAGGAAATTTTATCAGCTTTAATTTTAGTAAAAAGATAAAAATTGATAGGAGTAACTGTTTTCGAGATATAAGCAAGAAACCAAAAAACTGTTACCTTAATTAAGCGCTTGCATATAAGCAAATATAGTACTATTAGCATTATTATTATTAATGTTATTGTTATTAATATGACGACTAAAGACGACTCTGAAACCTTTAGTGACTTTTATGTCTTTTCCTTTTTCCTCTACTAAAGTGTTAGACACAATTAATTTAGTTTAATTTCAGTTTTTCAAACATTTAATTTTAAAGCAAATTTTTGTTAAAGGTTATTTATATCTAACTCTTTAACTCGCTTACGGTAGGTCCTACAAAAGAAATGCATGTAACTATTTTGTAGGAAATTTTATCAGCTTTAATTTTGAAAGAAAGATAAAAATTGATAAGAGTAAATGTTTTCGAGATATAAGCAAAAAACCAAAGTGAAAACTGTTACAGTTACTGAACAAAAATGTAATTCAGTTTTCAATATTTGAGACGAAGACGAAAATGCATCATTTACAAACGACTCTAAAAACTTCAGTGACATTTCTGTCACCTCCTTTTTCTTCTAATAAAGTATTGGACCCAATAAATTAAGTGTATTTTAAATCACAAGACATTTTCTGTTAAAGCACATTTTTTTTTAAATATCAATTATTTTCAAACTTATATCTCGCTTATGGTTAGTCCTACATGAAAAATGCAAATAACTATTTTGTAGGAAATTTTATCAGCTTTAATTTTAGTGAAAAGATAAAAATTGATAGGAGTAACTGTTTTCGAGATATAAGCAAGAAACCAAAAAACTGTTACTTTAATTAAGGGCTTGCATATAAGCAAATTTAGTACTAAAAACAACTCTGAAGTCTTTGGTGACTTTTATGTCTTCTTCTTTTTCCTCTACTAAAGTGTTAGACACAATTAATTTAGTTTAATTTCGGTTTTTCAAACATTTTATTTTAAAGCAAATTTTTGTTAAAGATTATTTATATCCAACTCTATAACTCGCTTACGGTTGGTCCTACAAAAAAAATGCGAATAACTATTTTGTAAAAAATTTTATCAGCTTTAATTTTGAAAGAAAGATAAAAATTGATAGGAGTAACTGTTTTCGAGATATAAGCAAAAAACCAATAAGAAAACTGTTACTGTTACTGAACAAAAATGTAATTCAGTTTTCAATGTTCGACTCAGAAGACTTCAGTGACTTTTATGTCTCCTCCTTTTTTTTCTAATAAAGTATTGGACCCATTAAATTAAGTGTATTTTAAATCACAAGACATTTTCTGTTAAAGCACTTCTTTTTAAATATTAATTATTTTCAAACTTATATCTCGCTTATGGTTAGTCCTACAAGAAAAATGCAAATTAGTATTTTGTAGGAAATTTTATCAGCTT